>NC_061114.1:157523782-157823782 GCF_002878395.1 Capsicum annuum | reverse complement strand
TAAAATCACCGAACCCTAGAAGGGTTGCCTATGTATTCCACCCCTAAGATAGGAGAATCAGGTGTGCGTAGTTTGTCCAGATTGGATAATTACAGGTTAAAGAACAAACTGAACCCTGACTTGAGAGACAACCACAAACAAACGATGAAAAAGGCCAATAAAATCTTTTTTGAGTTTTAAATTTGACACTTAACATAAAAATGACACTAACAATTATTAAAAAATAAATCTTTATTGGTATTTTCATTATATGAAATGTTTTAATTTCTACCATTTTTTTTATGAATTTTTCTTTTATAAAAAGATCCTATTTAAAAAATATTTTTAAAATTTTCAAATTATGAATGCTTTCTAAAAGAAATAAAAGGAAAATCTTTTTGATATTTTTGATCTTTGAGAAATACGTGCAAAAGGTTAAAAAATCTTATTTGAATTTTTTAATTATGGAAAACAAAAGCCTTAAATAACTCAATAAACTACGAAACTCTTTTTTGACTACCTTTCTTATTTTTTCCTTTTTTTCTTTTTTTTCAAATTTTTCCTTATGTACACACGCTTTTCTATAATTCTAGCTCATGTTTTCTCCAAATTAATCTGTCAAATGACCCTGTTACCCTCTAAGATACAACAATTAGAATGTAGGGATACTTTAGGGTGAATCTCTTACAAAGGACCAAGTGGGTCCTACTAGGTCAAAAGATGATATAGTTAAGAATGAACTAAATGTTGACCTAGGTTGCGTTCCACTAACAGGGTTGATTGGGAGAGCGTATGGTTGATATTGGCGCGATAGCTTTCCACCCAATCCATACGTTCAATGGCTCTCCTTCCTAAAATAAGGGTAACTCAACTAAAGTTTGTGTTCACAACGTGTACTCTGGGATTTGTTGATAAAAAAGTGACTCATGGTATTGCATATGATGCCATATATTAAGTGGTAACATATAAGAGAAACTATAACCACTTAGTATGTAGGTAATCAACACTGATAAAATGATAATACATATGACAACACAAACAAAAATGTCTATATACCCATAGTTTCACACTAAGCCGATACGACTCAACAATGAAGCTAAAATTCTAAAAATCCCCAGCGGAGTCGCTTGAGCTATCACACCTCTTTTTTAACTCCAAAGGGATTGACTTTAAGTTTGAAAAGGGTTTTATTATTGAAGTGACAAAAATGAATTTTTTTTTATAAAAAAAAGATGATTTAAAATCAAATTTAGAGTCGCAAATTGGCATAAATCTGGTATACCTGATTTTGACTTTTTAAAACTTTTTATGAACAGATATTCCAGCTAAGAAAGTTTATTGATCGAGGGGAAGGTGTTAGCATACCCTCAATACCATAGTTCGACCACGGTCACTCCGTGAACTAAATCGAATAGTATGACATGATAAAGTTAATAGACTAACAAAACACATAAAACAAACAAGCAAAAAATATTCAAAACAAAATAATGTCTAGTCTAATTTATTACAAGCCAAAATAAAAAATGCTGAAATAAAAACCCAAACTATTCTAATTACCCTAACTATACTTTACTCGATACCTTGTTCTTTGATCATGAACCTTCTTTGCATACATGATACCTCTATGCATCCCCAGTGAATAAGTACAATGTGCCTCGGGGCATTCCCTGAAAAATTAATACAATTTTAATTTTGTGCGATAAAATAGAAAATTATTCACACACATATTCAAACATTCAACAATCCACAACTCATACTTTTGCCTACCCAACCTATCATTTTCCTACCTATTTCGACCTATCACGATACTATCTCGTTAAATAATATTAGAATTAAATTATTTAATGATTTAAATAAGTCAAATGAAATTCCAAATTAGATTACTTTCAAAACTACCCCAAATTAATATTTAACCCCTAAATTAAGTGCAAGACATTTGATTATCCAATTAGCACGATCAATTAATCCATACTAGACTTAGTACGTCTCAAAGGTACCAATTGTACCTTTGATACAACTCATGATATGGCTTGAGTGTCCAATCATATGCTAGGCAGTGTTTTTGGTGTAGCTACTACCCAAGATACGACTTATCTTAGTATGAGTTATATCTAAAGATAAGAGTGGTGTAAGGCAAGTCGTATGGTTTTTGATTAGCATGTCTTACAGATTTTGCCAAATGTATGATTAGTGGATACAGTTTGGTATACTACTCGTTCCCTTAGGTATGAGTTGGGAGGTGTGAGTCACATAGAAACTAGTGGGTAGGGTCATGGAAAAGTTTTAGGTACGAGTTGGGGTACCACACGTACCTTAGGATATGGATGGTATAAGTGAGTCATACCCCTGGACTTGGTATATTTTAATTTTAAGTAAAGGGTAGTTCGGACATTTCCTAATTTAAAGCCCTTATTTTCTCACATTATATAATAGTTGGTGGCCTCCCATAACACTTGTTAAAGGATAGAAACACTTCAAATACTCTCTTTAAACACTCTCTTGGAGATTAGAGGCTAGGGTTTCTTCATGTGTTCTTCAAAGGGCTCAAGAGTCATGTTCCTCTTTAGAATTTTCTTGTATAAGAAAACTACTCTTTCCCTTAATGTTATTTAAAACTAAAGGCATGTGTATTTTGTTTCAAATATTAATTTATGAATCATGAATGGCGGTTTCCAAAATATATGTTGAGGGTCTTGATGCATATGGTTTGGTATTGGTTTAAACTATGTTTTTACATTTTTTGGTAATGGTTTGCATATGTTGGTGCTTTTTGGTTATGGTTTAACAAATAGGTCTTGAGTAACCCTAGTTATGGTATTTTAGGGATTGGTTCTGGTCTTGGTAAAGGTATGCCGCCTAAAAGAATGTTTTCACTCTATTATTGAACTTTCATTGGAACTCTTGCATTGTTTGGTTTGGTAATGGAACCCTAAATTATTTTGGATGGTCTTGCATAGTTTAAATGATAAAAATTCTTTAAATCTTAGCATGGTCTAAAATAGTTTGGAATGGTTTAAAGGGTAAATGTTTTGGTGCTCATGGTCTGTCTATTTTAAAAACCTTGCAGGATACATGGGAATCCCCCAAGTGAATACGTTAATGGAATTGGTTTGTATAATTGGTTGTGGTTTAATTGGTTATGCCTGTAGGATGCATGGAATCTCCTATGTGGTTTATGGTAAATTGAAGGCCACTTCAATATCCCCTTAAGACTATATATGGTTGGCTATGATAGTACTTGCAAGTATGGTCGATATGTGGATACCGCCACTAAATGGTCTACTTTAATAAATTTTAAATAGATGATTTATTGCTTGGTAAAAGTGTTAACTTGTCAATAATGGCAAGATATGTAGCAGAGCTGTGGAATGTGGAGGTCACGAGGGGAGACCAAAATTGGAAACTCATATTTGCTGATGTAAGGTTGGTCTTAGTTACTAGTGTGCATGATGTCACACTATATTTTGGGGGATGTACTATTCATCCCAAGTTTTCTTCCCTGGTCATGTGGCTTCATGCACTGGTTCCCTTTCAGCAGAGGGCGCTGAACCCATATAGATTGTGGTTAGTTTAGGACGACAAAGCTATATAACCCAGGTAAAGGTTTTAAAGGCATGCTAAACCCGGTTCTCTTTTCTAGTATTATTCTATATATATGTATGGTTATATGCATTATAGATAGTTTTACTTTTTCTTACAAATGTCATTATATTATCCTTATCCTAAGTGTATGCTAGTGTTCACCCACTAACCCATCTTGGGCGGCTGTATACCCATACTATGTAAGGAACAACCATTCTACTTCTCCTACTTAGTGATTTTATTTAAGGACAATCGATTTTGTATTAAAATGGTGAGCTTTCATAGTTCGAAAGGTATCTATTTATGTCATGGGTTACTTTACATATTCCTTGTCTATCATAGACTTCAATTTTTAGCTGTGGTTAGGGGCATGTCTCGACTAGGTACTCTTTGGTTGGTCTAGAGGCTTTGTATGGACAACTATGGACTTGGGTATCGTATTGAATTACTATGTCTTATCTATATAATTACATCATCGAATTATTATAATTGGTTTTGGTTTATGGGTTTTGTCATTGGTCTGGTTGGTCATTAGGTGGTTGGACTTGGATGGGATGTTCTTTGATATAAACTTATCCTAGAGACACCAAATGGTTGTATGCACTATCTTGTTGTATTTTTGAACTTTAGCCAACTCAAGGTATGCATTTGGTGGTTGGGTTGGGTAACAGTGGTAGTTCTCGATCCTTGTTGGGCTTAGGATTAGCTATTACGAAAAGGACCTGATTTGGGTCGTGTCAAGTTGGTATTAGATCTTTATGATTTGGTGTCATGGGGAGTCCACAAAGCTGTGATAAGTAGTCTTGCTTATGGGTTTGCCTTGCACCACAGTTAAAATCAGAAGGCTACGAGGTCTTGAGGATGTTTCAATTTATCTACTTTTGGGATATCGAGTCTATGGTCTTGAACTCTACTCTGAATCTTCCTTGGTTCACACTTCGGATCATATCTTTTCAATAATATAAAGATATGAAAACTTACCAGTTTTAATAAAAAATAACTTGGATAGATATAGTCTAACTCATGAGGTACAGAACTGGTCTGGGGTCATAGTTTCTGGTTTTCCTAGTGGATGCTATTCCGCGTCATCCCATTTTCTTTATAAATTTTATAGCTAGTCTCAATATGGTTGTTGCGAGGAAAGAAGGAATTAGTATTTTTTCTATGGTTAGTTAGGTCTCGTGTGACGGGAATGTCTCATAAGGGTTACCTCTTGGGCAAATAAGGTATTGGCTACTATTTCTAGCTCCGACAGTGGTCGAGATTTTGTCAATGTTCTTACTATTCCTCGAGAGTTTGAGGCATCTTATGATGCTGACACTAGCATGTTGAGAACTCATTTTTGTGTGGTGTGTATGGTTAACTTGGTTCAGGGTCCTCTCTCTTTTGTGAACCCATTTATGGTTGTGTATTCTAGATATGGTCCCAAGGTTATTTCTAACTATTTTTCTTTTATTTCTACCTCAGTAGATGACTCATTAGTTTCCAACGTAGTCTATAGGGGGTATGTATTGGTGGTAAAGAGGTCTTAGTATATTTATGTATGACTCGAATATGGTGGATTTTGATGTCATTCAGGGGAAATGATAAGTTGCACTAGTTCTACGTGTTATTAGGCCGTCAAATCTATAAATATTGTATTTAGGCTTTATAGTGAGTCAATTATGGGGTGGGAGGATGGTTTCGTTCCCTCGCTATTAAGGGATAGGTTATATTATGTCTTAGAACTCATAGATTGATCTCCAATGGGTGTTTTTATTATTTGGTTCGGGTTAAATATTCTAACCAGGAAGGTCTTTCCTAATATTTTTTTAGTGGTGCATGAATTTCTTAAGGTCTTTTCTGATGACCCTCGTGGTGTCTTTCTAATTGGGAGGTTGGTTTGGGGTTGGTCTACTTTTGGAAACTTGTCTAATTTCTATTCTTTCCTTATAAAATAGTTTTGAAAGGGTTAACGGAGCTTAAAAGAGCAATTTAGGGATCTTTTAGATAAATGTTCTCTTTATCACAGTATTTCTCCATGGGGTGTTTTGTTTATCCATACATAAGGGGAATGGTTTTCATTAAAACAGATAGGTTGTTGGTGGGTGACTAAGGAATTCGGAATGTCCTCCTTGTGGGGTGGACCTTATATGTATATTACATTCTATATGGGGTATTTTGATAGTATTAAATAGTGTTTGGCATATTCTAGGCTTAAACCTAGATGCTTGATTTTGATTAAAGGGAGTATGATAAGCTCGAGAATAGAAATGTGAGAGTGTTGGAGGTAAACTTGCAGGTTGGATGAGGTTGATGATTTGGGAAGTACAATAGTGGGAGAGTTGTACCATTTAGGACTAGAGTTTAGGTTGATTGAGGAGGCGGACTGAGGATCTAATCATTCTATAGGATAAATCATGGAGCTTGCACGTGTCTTTTTCCCTATGTTTGCTTTTTATTATTGGCATGAAATTGATTATTAAATTCATGGTATTGAATGTTCGCTTAAATTGATTATTAAATTCATGGTATTGAATGTGCGCTTAGGCACAACTTAAATCTTTGACATGATACTCATTTACTTGATTTTCCATAGGTTATGATGCATTATTCGTGCTTTATTTATGTTTATGAACATTGTGGGATGCATGGGGATGTTAAATAGATTTCAGGGGTACTATGGGTTCCCCAATTACTTGGTATTGGTCTTAGAAATTATATGTCCTCAAATTATTTGTGAAATTTCTATTGAATATAATTTTTTCATATGGTTTGACTATTATTAAACCTTTGCATTGCTTAAATGATTAAAGGAACATAAATTGGTTTTTGTTGGATTCAATTGATTTTGAAAAGGTCTTGGTTGCCACGATTTGATTTTAAATGGGTTTTCATCTAAAGTGGAAATCTTGGAGTCTATTTGGTCTAATAGTTTTTGCTTGTCTATGTTAGGCTTGAGGTAGCATTTTCTTTAATAATGTTTTTGGTAAAGAAGAACCAAGTGTCCCTAGTATACGTCTTTAGTGATGCCTCTTAGAATTGAGTGTTGTGCTTGTAGGAGTAATGGGGTGAAGGTTGATGGTTAGTGTAAAATTTTCCTTTAGTGGTAAACTTCAAGGAAAGGTCGTGTTGCATATTCTAGTGACACCTTTCTCTATTATTTATGTGATTACTCTACCAGTATTACATGTATTCTTATAGTACCTATGACTAAGGTTTATATTTTGCATTTATATTATTCCCATGATATGAGTCTTGACCTTGAGTTAAGTTACTCATGGTATGTGTGGTTGTGATTTTTTTTGTGTCCAGTCTTAAGGACTCCTCTTATAGTATATTTTGGTTGGGTTGTTTCTTCATTATGGTCTAGGTAGTTGCTGTGAAGTACTTCATTCCTATAGTATTGTGTCTTATCTCTAGGATCTTGCCTTGGGAGGCATACATACTCTTGTAATTTGGTTTCTCAAATAAGTCTTCTTATATTAGGATGGTAGTGGTTTGGAAAGTGTGGTGATGTGTTGTAACGGGGAATGTAAAAGTCCCTAAGTGGGGTAGAGTCTAGGGTGACTACTAATAGTTAAGGTTTTGGAAGATAGGGTAAGGTTGCTGTCATGGGAAATGGTTAGGACTAGAATGGGTGGTGAAAACCTTGTGAAGGTTGTAAAGGGTGCTAGATCTTTTGATGGATAAATCATACCTTGGGCATATAAGTCGTAGGCTTGAATGTAGCGATAGGTAGATATACCAATAGTTTTGTTGAGTACTTGAGATATGTTATAGGGCATAGTTTTATCAATTATTTTCATAGCATAGTAGTCTATGGTTTTAGATGTTCAATCATAGGTTGGGGATTTCGATTATGGTGGTTGGATACGGTTTGTCTATGTCCTTTACCAATGGTTTCCATATCATAATGGTGATGGAAGTGGAGTGGTGTTTCAGGATAGATGTAAGTAGTAGAACACAACAGCCTGTGTTAACTTCTTTTAGCTTTGGATAGTGTTGAACATGGAGGTGCTGCATAGATAGACTCAAGTTGTCGTACTGGTGTGTCTTGGTAAATTCTAATTTGAATTGGACTTGCCCTTGCATGAGTCCATTCAGTTGGTACTCTAGGCGTTTGTGTTGGGGTAAGGTATAGATAGTCCTTGGTTATTTAGTTCCTCTAGAAGGTATTAGTATCTCGAATTACTTATTCTTTAAGTGGGTCTTGATAAGGATCATGGAATGTCATGTTCTCCGGTTATGAACAAAAAAAGATGTGTCGTTGATAAAGGTTCTATGGTGGAACCAAAGGTCCGAGAAAACCATTTGGGATATGGAAGTGGATATGGAGTCCAAGTTTCCACGTTGGTTCTTCCAAAAGTTCATGCGTAGGGTATATGTTTTTTATCATATCTTGGTTTCTAACTTGGTTAAAGGTAAGGAATTATCCCTCTCGCATATTTGTTTTATAACTTAGTTAAGTGTCAAAATGGAGGTGTAGGGGTTTAAATCGTGCTTGGGGTGTAGGGTGATTTTCTCATCTTCGTTTGTGTTTTTGTCTTCTATTTTGGGTTAAATAAAATTTTAATATGCATTAATGTATTACCTCGTGCTTATTCTAACCGTTACTCATCATTCGAGGATGAATGATCCTACTGGGGGAGACTGAAACACACTAGAAATAGGACCCTTGTAAAATTTCCTTTGTTTTGGACTTATTGGACTTGGTATGACTCAAGGGTACCAATCATACGCTTGATTATGACTCGTCGGATGGCTTAATGATTCAATCGTATGCTAGGCAGTGTTTTTGGTGTAAATATTTTTAAAGATATGAATCTTCTTGGTATGAGTTGTATCCAAAGATACGAGTGGTACAAGGCAAGTCGTATGGTGCTTGATTGGCTTGTCTTATGGAATATGACCAAGGTACTATTGCTGGATACGATTTGGTGTACCTATCTTATTGTTAGGTATGAGTAGGGAGGTGCAAGTCATATAGAAACCAGTAGGTAGGGTCTTTTCAAGGTCTTGGGTACGTGTTGGGGTACCAGTCGTACCTTAGGATACAGATAGTATTGGTGAGTCGTACCCATGGACGTGGTTTGTTTTAATTTTAAGTCAAGGGCAGTCCGTACATTTCCTACTTCAAAGCCCTTATGTTTGAACTTTATATAACCATTGGTGGGATCTCATAACACTTGTTAATGGATAGAAACACTTCAAATACTCTCTTTAAACACTCTCTTTGAAATTGGAGGCTAGGGTTTCTTCATATGTTCTTTAAAGGGCTCAAGAGTTATGTTTCTCTTCAGAATCTTCTTGTATAAGGCATGTACTCCTTCCCTCATTGTTATTTCCAAGTAAAGGCTTGTGTATTTTGTTTTAAACATTGATTTATGAGTCATGAATGGCGGTTTTTGAAATATATTTTAAGGGTCTTGATGCATATGGTTTGGTATTGGTTTAAACTATGTTTATACAACTTTTTGTAATAGTTTGCATATATTGGTACTTGTTGGTTATAGTTTAACAAATGGATCTTGAGTAACCCTAATTATGGTTATTTATACATTAGCTTTGGTCTTAGTAAAGGTATGCCCTCAACATGTTTGATAAAATACCTAAAAGAATGTTTTCACTCTATTGTTGAACTTTCATTGGAACTCTTACAAGTATTGGTTTTGTAATGGAACCCTAAATGGTTTTGGATGGTTTTGTATGTTTTAAGTGTTTTAAATGATATAAATGCTTCGAATGTTTGGCATCGTCTAAAATTGGTTTGAATGGTTTAAAGGGTAGATATTTTGGTGGTCATGGTTGATCTATTTTAAAAACCTGCGGGATACATAAAAATTCCCCAACTAAATGCATTAATGCAATTGGTTTGGATAATTGGTTATGGCTTAATTGGTTATGCATACGGGATACATGAAATCCCCTAAGTTGTTTGATATGGTAAATAGAAGGGCAATTGGAAGTCCCCTTAAACCTATATATGGTTGGCTATGAATAGTACTTGCAAGTATGGTTGGTATAACGATGCCACACTAAATGTCCTTGGTTAATAAATGGTAAATCGATTTATTGGTTTCTAGGTAATGATTTCAATTGGGTAATAAAAGTGGGATGTGTAGCAAAGCCTTGGAAGATGGAGGTCCCGGGGGGACCAAAACTAGAAACTCATATTTGTCGATATGAAGTTGGTCTTGGTGACCGTGTGCATTACATCACAGTATATTTTTGGGGATATACATGTCATCCCAGGCTCTTTCCCTGGTTGTACGGCTTCACACACTGGGGCCCTTTCAGTAAGGGAAGCTGAACCCCTATAGCCTGTAGGTGGTTTAGGACGGCAAAGCTATACAACCAACGTAAAGGTTTTAAAGGCATATTAAACCTAGTTACCTTTCTCGGAATAGTTCTATATATTTGTTTATTTGTATTCATTACTAATAGCTTACTTGGTTTTACAAATGACATTATGTTATCCTTATCCTGAGTGCATGTTAGTTTTCACCCACTAACCCATCTTCGGGCGGCTGTATACCGATGGTATGTAGGGACCGACATTCTACTTATCTTGTTTAGTGATCGAATTTGGGGACAATCGATGTTTGATTGAAGTGGTAAGCTTCCATTGTTCGGAAGTCACCTCTTTCATGACATTGGTTACTTTACATATTCTTTGTCTTTTATAACTTTATTTTTTGGCTATGGTCGGGGACATATCCCGACTAAGTACTCTTTGGTTGGTCTAGAGGCTTTGTTTTGACAACTGTGTACTTGGGTGTGGTATGTACTGGTTATGTTTCATCTCTCTCTCTATATATATATAAATGTATCAGATTATTATAATTGATTTTGGTTTATGGGTCTTTTCATTGGTTTGGATGGTCATTGGGTTGTTTGACATGGTTGGTTTGGTCTTTGATATAGACTTATCTGAAAGTTACCACATAGTTTGATACGCTATCTTGTTATATGTTCAGACTTCAGCTATCTCAAGGTATGCTTTTGGTAGTTGGGTTGGGTAACAGGGGCGGTTCTCGGTCCTGGTTGGGCTTGGGATTTCCTGGTTTGGTGAATCATACTGATAAGAACCTGAGAGTTGTCAAAACTCTTCGAGGGACCCTGACATTTATTACAAGTAATGGGTTCATATTACGAGCTGTATTTTGCAACTGCAAATTGGTTTTAAAAAGTTAATAGTAATAATATCTATTGTTTTAAGTATGGAAAGAGTATTTCATGTTAATTAAGTTCATCAAAAGTCCTATAACTTAGTTGAGTTCATAAAAAGGTCATAAGAAGTCCCTTACAGTATTTCTAGTTTATGATTGTACTAGGGTTAAACTTTAGATGATCATTTCTCCTAAAATATGTAGAAGTATGTGTTGTAGAATCTATAAAAGTAAAAAAAATTCAATTCTTTTTCCAATGCCACTGACCGTTTGTAGATCTAATTTCAAAGTAAAAAGTTATGGAAATTTTAATAAAGCATTGTCAAGTTGTCAAGCAGTGACTATGACCAAATTGTATGGGTCATAGGTTATAGGTACAACTCCTACTATTGACTTGTGATCATAGTACAAAGAAGTATAAAATTGCTTTGAATCTATGAGGAAAGCCATGATTCTTTCTCCCAACCTGTGACTCGTGACCTAAGTTTTTGTATTAGACACCACCAATTTTCCATAAAATTTTTAAAGGATTATTTGGTCCTTTACCATTCTTTAAAGACTCATACCACGTTGTTTTGGCTTTCTTAGAGTGATATTAAGGGTTAAGTAGTTGACCTATTTCGTCATACTCATAATTAACATTCCAAAGTTAGAATTAAGAAATTATTCTGGCATCTCAAGTCTCTTCAAAGAGTAAACCTAAGGTTTATCCTCAAGCTCAAATCCTAAAAGCATTAGTTTGAAATTCTCAATGAAACAATTATATGGAAATAAGGTATTCCTTTTATCCTTATGTCCAAAAGCTAGTTTTAAATTATAATATTTAGTTATGATTATTATTAACTCATAATCTATTGTTCACACTTAATTATGCCAAATCCTTTAATTTATGTTCCCTTATGATCATTATCATAGTTTTCATTAAACGTTATTGTGCATGATTTCCTTGACTTTAACTTAGTTATTTTAGTACTTAAAGAACTATGCTTGTTTTACAAACTTCAATCTTATTTTAGAATGGATTTGCATAATTTAATAAATTTTAGTCTATTTTAGTACAACTTGGCATGTTACAACACATTATCTCATACTATAGAAAATTTAGCATGACAAGTTCCAATATCTTACAAACTTCAGTACTATAGTAATTTGGAGTAGTTTATGTTTTAATATCAGACATCAGTTATCAACAATCTTAGAATAGTTTCTTTCCAAGAGTAAGGTTATTGAGAAGTATAACATCCATATATGCTATTAATGATTATAAATTATTTATGACTAAATTTCAAAAACATTAAATATATATTATGAACCATCGGTAATCAGAATGTGGTATTCTTTAGTACTGGACACACTAGGGTCCTAGATCACCTAAAGTCCTAGAACTTTGCAAAACCATAGGTCTATTTAGTCCCCGTTGGGATTTAATTTAGATGATCAATATCAATTCTGCCTTTACAACTTAGCAAGGTATATTGTGTACTCACAATGGGGCATAATTATTGGACTTCATATGAGCGCACATGGTTTATGTCAGTTAAGAGAACCTCTGGCATAATCAGTTTCAGTATAAATTGTACATTTCCCTCAACTTCAGTTTTAAATGCAATTCATTTTTTAAAAATTATACTTTGCATGTAAGAACAATTTCTTCAGAGTAATTACTTCAAATTAGCTATACACTCAATTTACACTCAATACAACATATCAATTTCAGCATGTTCGGTATTAATTTCAAATCATACAAAAATATTTATTCTTCAACAACATTTTAGTTTTTGAAATACTTTAGCTCCTGATTTAGAAATGGATTTATATCTCACAACTATTTAGTACAAGCATGATATAGTTCATATTACAATAAAAAAAATTTATCCTTGGTTAAAAGCATGTTTTAAGTATTATTCTTGATTTAGCATATCTCACATGATCAACACATTCAAAGTATTGACTTTATATTTTCCTCATAATACATTGTTTAATAATGTATGTATCAGTGCTAACTCATCAGTTCATAGTCAGACAGATCATTGCTTCCAATTAGCAGGTGATGAGTTCTCCTTATTCGAGAAATTCAATCAATTAGTAGCCATAGTAGTTTATTTTAGTTCATGTATACAAATTAGAGATACTTGGGGGCCATGTACCTACTAACTATACTCAATATTAGTAGAGGCTTCGTCGTCAGTCAGAGTAGTATTCTGTTAGTCTTTTTAGTTTGTTCATGGTAATACTATTATATAAAATATTTATCCTTTTGGTAAATTTTTTGTTTGTCCATTTTATCCTTCTTGAACTTATGCAAAGTGTTTTCTTTTCAATATATATATATATATATATATAGTTGCTCATGAATTACTGTACTATAAAGGGTTATCTTAAGCTACTTGTGGTTCTAAGCATTGTTTTAAATCTTGGATGCAAACCCAGGACATGAAAAACTTTGTTTCAAAGCATAGAATTAAAGTATCCTAGAATGTCTATCAAGCCATATCGAGTAGATTTAGCTTTTGGGTGTATTGTCCACCACTTTTATTATTAGGAGGCTACAGGGAATTTAGGAAATACTTCCCATCTTTCATATTCTAGATAATGTAGTTGAGCTTCTCTCTAAGAAGCGTATATATATCCGAGCATTGATATATATTCATTGAATATGAATCATTCTCAAGGTAATATATGTAGTCAAGCTAAAAATCCAATTGAAAAGGTTTTCTATGATAAAGCGTACAAATAGTTATAAGGATGTACGAGGGCTGAAGAATATCACATTAGTTCTCCTAGGTTTACTGATTAAAATAAATTTATTCTTGTTCATGCAAATCATGTATTTGATCCAAAGTAAGATGTGCTCTCAAAACATTTCTCAAGAACTTTATAATAGATGACCCTTCAGATGGAAAAAAATGTGTATTAAGATTTAATCCTTAGGTAGTTTTGTAATTTGATCCTCAAGTGTGAATCTAGAAGTGTAATAACTAGAAAGTGGGAATAGAGATCAACTAGAGTATTTAGATGGAGTGATGTATCCATTGTATTATTAATTAGTAGTGTAGACTTTATGATAGCTTATGTAGAAAGAATTAATCATTATGATGACATTGAGTATGCTAGTATGTTAGTAAAGATCAAACCTAGGCAATGAGTGGTTATGAGATGTGTAGATTATGAAAGTACCTTATGCATTAAAGAGAAGGGCCATGATTCTTGAGATGTTACAAATTTTTTAGGGAAGAGATGAATAATAAGGTAGTAAGGAATTGTAGTGAGATCATGAAAAAAAGTGTACTCGTGTACTGTAGTTCGATAGGGGAGATGGTTAAGGTTGATTTTTTTAAAGAATTTTAGTGGACTATCATTTCCTAATTTCTAAACAGTAGTAATAAGTTAGCATAGTTTATGAGAAGTTGTGTGGACATCCATGTGTCACAAGCCAAAAACCAAGGGTCATGATGGCACTTATCACGACAATCCTTGACAAGTAAGCATATCACCCAAAATAATATAAAATGATAAAATTAATACCAAACCAAGTCAAGACACCCCTTGAACGGAGTCATACCATATATATATAGTAATACCAGAAATATAATCAAGCTACCAATCGAATCGCAAAAACTGGTGTCGAAATGTAAGAACTAACTAGCTAAACTCGAGGTAAAAAACATATAGGATATCAAAAAGGAACAAAACATTATCTTTGAATACAAGAAATACATAGTCTAGATAAGAAAAGGTAGAAATCAACTCCAAATGTATTAATCAAACTTTACCTCGAATGGGCTCCAAATATTGCCTAAATTTTCATGACCCAAACTAGGACCTAGCCAGGACGGGCATCTTAAATTCAACAAGGATGAGAGACCACCCCCTTTCCCTAGCTAAACGATCAGCATACCTTAGTAGCGGCTGAATTCCAAACTTGTAACAAGATAGAATGATTAATAACTTAAGGATATCTAGGTTTATCAATCATCGATAACCGACAACCAATAACCAATAACCAAATTCACAGTAATATCCGCAAACCCTATACTATTCCGTAAAATAATATAAGTCGGAACATGCCACCAACGATCCCCAAAACAAAGAGCCAAAAGAATAGTTTATGACAATAGGAAACTAGAACATGAAATGAGATCTTATGAAGAATGGAAGCTCACAACTTCAATCCTACTAGCGACATATTTCACGATAACCTAGTCACTATGCAGGAAAAGTAAAAATATTTCTTTTGCCTACTTTGCTTGGGGATAAAGCATCTGGAGACGGTTAGCGGGATGAGTGCTAGTATGTAACTCTGGGATTAAGGATAAAGTAATGCCATGATCAATAATCCAAAATTATTCCAAAATCTAAATTCACACAAGCATATGCATAAACATAACATGGTAAGGAAAAAAGGCTTAGCATGGTAGTAAAACATTATCCTAGACTATGTAGCTCAACTATCATATACAGGCACCCAAAACCTATATTGGTTCAATTCCCCCTGCAAAGAAGGCAACAGTGTATGTTAGACGCATGAACAAGAGGTATCAAGGATGAACAGGGAATGCCCCAACCCCGCGTCAATTCTAGATACAAATATATCAATAGTGTGAACCATGCACATAGTAATTAAGACCAACCCTGACGTCAGCAAACAAGAGTTTCCAATATTGTCATTTTAGCCCAGCACCTTCATGGCTTAGATACATAACCCCTATTAAGCCTAATTAAAATAATTAACACACAACCCAACCATACATTAAGGAGTCAATCATTAAGGCATAATTAAGTGGTACATCATACCGACTATAGCTTGCAAGCAATATCATTACGCTAAAACATTGAGAAATCCTTGTATCCCATACTTCATTATTAAAATAACTTCGGAATTCCATGTACACCACATAGTTTCAATAACATTACTATCCATTTATGTAAATACTTGTACCCTACAAGGTTTTTAAAGCTATCCTCAACCTTTTGGCCATTTATTTAGTGGATTAATTTCAAAGAAATAAGTCAAGCTAATTGATAAATAACCTTCCAAAACCAATTATGTAAGTGGGTTAGGGTTCTTATCAATTTCATTATAATAATCCAGTTATTTAGGGGATCCTTTTACCTTTAATTACATTGTTCAAATGTTTGGGGAATCCTTGTATCCCTAAATTCGTTCACTATTCCCTTGCACCCCAAATGAGTATACAAACAAATATTTTAGTTCATATTAAATTAATAGATATAATGGGAAAAAAATCAAACAATTTATATCCATAACCATCAATTTATAATTCAAAATCCAACATCAAAACCATATGAATAATAAACCAATTTTATGCCATTAAGAAAATTCAAGTGTAAGGAGAAAGATAAATGCCTTAATCACCATGAAATTGAAGAAGAAACCAACCTTAAAAGCCTAGATGGCCACTTCCCTTAAATCCCTAGCCCGATCTTGAATAGGAAATCTGAGAGAGTGAAGAGAGTATTTGATATGTTAAAGTATTGAAAATAACATATCCTTGGTGTTATGTAGACGTGGGGTCTAAGGGGGTAAGGAGGGAAATGACCAAAGTGTCCCTGATATAAAAAGTAATAACTGGTGCCCAGTCACTACGAAAGTCCTTATGACTTGTAGGGTAACCCTACGATCATGGGTTCTAAGTCATTGTAAAGATAGAATAACCAAGGCACTAAATTGTTTATCTTACAGGCGGCACATTTATGACTCATAATGAGTCTATACGACTCGTTGAGTCTAGCCATAGTGACATCAGAAATATTTAGATAGTACACTGGTTGGCTTACTATTTGGACTATACGACTCATAATGAGTCCTAATGACTCTTGAGGTACAAGTCATACTCAAAGCAGAAAACTAGGCAAACATATTGGTCATGCTATGATTGGCTTCTCAAGACTCGTATCGAGACCCTATGATTCATACAGTGCGTTAGTGTTAGGATAGTGAGTGCAAAACTCAAAATTTATCAGAGGCCAACACCTGGGTGTTTCATTATCCCCCTTTGGATTATTTATCCTCGAATGATAGGTCAAGACATACTTTAGCACTATTTAACATAGAAACACACCCACTCTTACATTTAACAAAGATAAAAAAAATACGCAAGGAAAACACATACCTCAAGTACGATTATATAGAATGGGGAACAAGAATAGATATTTGGACTTCATGTCCTCCTCGGCTTCACAAATAGCTTCTTCAACCCTTTTGTTCCTCCATGGAACCTTCACCGAAGCCACATCCTTAGTCCACAACCGACAGACTTGATGATCCAAAATTTCCACTAGGACCTCCTTATTGGACAAGGAATCAAAAACATCAAACTCTCCAAAGGAACAATCAAGGAAGGATCACCCACATACTTCCTCAACACCGAAATATGGAATACCAGGTGAATGGAACCGAAACTAGAAGGGAATTCCAACTCATAGGCCATATTACCCACTCTCCCTAAAATCAAGTATGGGCCAATATAGCAAGGACTAAGCTTTCATTTCTTACCTAATAGCATCACTCTCTTTATAGGAGAGACCTTTAAGAATACCCAATCGCCAACTTCGAATTCCAACTCTCGTTGCCTCACGTCCACATAGGATGTTTGGTGACTTCTGGGGGTTTTAAGCCTTCACCGAATCACTTTCACCTTCTCTATATCTTGATGAACCAAATAACCTTGTCTCATAAACTTTGAACCACCCAATAGAAAGACGACATCTGCTACCATACAAAGCCCCAAAAGGGCCTATTCCAATTATAGAGTGATATATATTATAATAAACAAATTCGATGAGAGGCAAATGATCAACTGAAGTACAACCAAAGTCAATCTCATAAGCTTGAAGCATATCTTCCAATATCTCAATCATCCTCTCTGCTTGTCCATCCTTCTATTCGTGGAAAGAAGTACTAAGGTTTACCTTAGACCCCAAACCTCTCTGAAGTGCTAAAAATCCGATGAGAATTGCGTACTACAATTACAAATAATAAAAAGATGCACCATGCAAATTGACGATCTCTTGGATGAAAAATATTTCATAGTCCTCAGCCGAATAATTAGTCCTTATTGGTAGAACATAAGTGGACTTAGACATCTTATCCATAATGACCTAAATCGAATCTAACTAATTTCATGACTGCAGATGACAAATAATGAATCCATATTAATCACTTCCCACTTCTACATAGGTAATTTAATCTCTTGAGACAACCTATATGGCCTCAAGTGATCCATCTTCACTTGTTGACACACAATGAATTTAGCAAATAAATTGACCACATCCTGCTTCTTATTATTCCACTAATAAAATTCCTTCAAATCATGGTACATCTTTGTCAAGAAAGGATGAATCACATATCATAACTCATAGGACTTAGCAAAAATTATTTCTCGTAACCCATCAACATAGGGAATGCATAATCTACCTTGGTACCCCATGATTCCATCAATAGCAATATTAAAAACCCTGACTTTTTGTTGGCCCATATCATCCTTGATCTGCATCAAGGTAGGATAAAAAACATATTTCTCTTTTACCTCAACACCAAGAGATGACTTTCACACCTCTTTAACAATCACATCACCATCCTCAAAGTCCAAAAGATAAACTCCAAGATTAGCCAAATAGTGAATATCCTTCACCAACCATCTTCTGCTCATCAATATGAGACCATCTCCCGATAGTTAAACTGCTAAGAGCCTCAGCAACCATGTTAGCTTTACATAGATGATAAAAGAGACTCATGTCATAGTCTTTGAGCAAATCAAGATATCTCCTTTGCCTGAGCTTAAATTCCTTCTGTAAGAACATGTACTGCAGACTCTTATGATTAGAAGAAATGTCAACATGAACCCAATACAAGTAATGTTCCCAAATCTTCAATTCGAACACCGCAACTAACAACTCTGTCATGAGTCAGATAGTTCCTCTCTTGAACCTTCTACTACCTAAAAACATATACCACCACCCTGCCATGCTACTTTAGCACACATCCTAGCCATATACGTGATGCATCACAATCAACCTTAAAACTATTAGGATCCTCGAGTAGGGTCAAAACTGGATCAGAAGTAAACCTATCCTTCACTTCTCAAAACTTTCCTCATAAGAATACAACCTTATAAACTCATCTTCTTCGAAGTTAACTTCGTCAATGAAACAACAATCAAATGGAAATTCTTAATAAACCTCTTATAATACCTAGTAACACCCAAAGAGTTTCGAATATTGATTGTAGTCATGGGTCTAGGCAACTTCTTAACCACCACAATCTTTTATGGATCCACCATAATCCCTTCACTAGAAACAACATGACCTATAAAAGTAGCAACATTCAACGAAAAATCACACTTAGAAAATTTGGCATTAAGATGCTGATCCTTAAGGGTTTGCAATGCTAGATGGAGGTGATTGACATTATCCATCTCACTCTTTGTATACACCATAATATCATCTATAAACACTATCACAAACAAATCTAAGAACTGACTAAATAATAGGTCCATGAGATCCATAAATGTCATTGGGGCATTAGTCCAACAAAAGGACATCACCCGAATCTCAAAATGACCACAACGAGTTCGGAAAGCAGTCTTAGGTATATCCACCTCTCTAATCTTCAGCTGATGGTACCCTGACCGGAGATCAATCATAAAAAAGTACTTAGCACCCTAAAGCTAGTAAAATAGGTCATCAATCCTAGGGAGAGAATACTTATTCTGCACCGTTAGCTTACTCAACTAGTAGTAATCTATAGATATTCGAAGGGAACTATCCTTCTTACACATAAAGAGAATAGGAGAACCCCATGGATATATAGTACGGCGGATAAAACCCTCCTCAAAGAGATCTTTCAACTGCTCATTAAGCTCTTTCAACTCAGTTGGAGCCATTTTATATTGATGCATAGATATATGATGAGTGTCTTAGAGTAGATCGATCCCAAACTAAATTTCACTATAAAGAGGGGCATCAAGAAGACCTTAGGAAATTCATTAACCACAGGAAAGGATTGTAACGATAGACCCTTTGAGTTAGAATCTTTAACCCAAACTAAATATTAAATACACCCCTTAGAGACTAACTTTTGGACTCTAAGATAAGATATGAACCTTCCCTTAGGCACTAGGGAACTCTCTTCCCACATAATAACTAATTTATTAGGGAATTTGAAAATGACATTATGGGTTCAACAGTTTAATGAAGCATCGTAAAAATGAATCCAATCCATCCCCAAGATAATATCAAAATGAATCATATCCAACTCTATCAAATCTACCCAAGTTTCCCTACGACGGACGATACCGCACAACCCCTATAAACCTTTCTAGCCTCAATAGAGTCACCCACTAGGGTAGATAAAGAAAAATGGTTAGAAATATACTCGAGACCGAAACAAAAATAAACAGCCATATATAGGGTAACATAAGAAAAAGTAGACCTCGAACTAAGTAAATAGTACATATCACGGGAAAAAAGTTGTAACGTACAACTAACGGCATCAGGAGATACCTCAAACTCCTGGCGAGTGGCAAGTGCATATAAATAATTTTGGCTAGGGACATCACTAGAAGTGGCACCCTTTGGTACTGGAGCTGAAGCAGTAGCCACAAGAACCTTATTGGCTCTCAAAGCAACCTTACCTATGGGATAATTGCTCAGCATATGTCTTGGTAAACCATAACTGAAACATTGGTTCCTTTTCTCATCACAAAAACTATAATGCAACTAACCACAAAACCAACATGGAGGATAGAATAAAGTTAGGTGGGCCCCATTGGCCTGAGATTAGGAATCCTATGTCATAGGACCATCACCACACTGAAAATAATAACCACCGAATAACTTTAGATAAGGAGCATAAGGCATCGAATAGGAAGCAGAATTTTCCTACTTCTTCTTAGACCATTTTTCACTATCTCTACCACTTTGCTGGTGACCTCCACCCTAATCAGAATACCAAAATTTTTTACTCTGCCTCTCCGCTATTCAACTTACTTCTTTTTTTCCTCTTCAGCTTGTTAAATAAATAGCACAAATCTAGAGATATCCATATCTTTATTCAACAAAGCAGTCTTTCTCTCTAAAATTAAATAAAGGATAACCAAGAAAAAAATTTCCTTATTCTAGCCCTCAGGCTAGATACTAACTCAGGAGCATAATGTGAGAATTATTGAAACGTCAGGGCATATTCCTTCATAGTCATTTTGTCCTACTTCAAATTCATGAACTCATAAAATTTTACCTTCCTCAATACTTAAGAAAACTAGCAATCCGAGAAAGCTACCAAAAAGTCATCCCACAAACCATACTCAGCACATCACCCCTAATATACTCTGAATCTTCATACCATTAATATGTTACATCTTTCAATTAATAAGAAATGAATTCCACACCTTCAATATCAGTAGCATGCATAACTTGAAATATCTTATCTATCTCATCTATAAAACTTTAAGTATCCTCCTCAACCTTAGTATCAATAAAAATAGAAGGATTCAGCCTCAAAAACTGGCCAACTCTATTGGCCTTAGAAGAACTCACAGTAGCACCAACAGGACCCAACTAACGTGAGTGAGATGTCACCAACTGGATCAATAGATGAATGGAATGAAAAAACTCAGCATTGGTAATATCTTCTAGAGGTGACATAGTACGAGCATTACTATTTGGTAAAGGTTTAGTGGAAACCGGTGGAACACCCTGGGGCAATGAGATACACCAATCCTAGATTGATTCTGCACCCTATAAGTAGGATGGATTCCATCCACATTGTCTCAGGTAGGATAGAAGAATTTCCACAATTTTTATATTATCTGGTAGGTATGATCAAAAATGCAAACAAACCTTAATTATAGGCGATTCAAGACTTTAGACTCTATCGCCCAAAAATAAAACATCAACAAAGAGAAATATTCTTAAATATCTTGTAGTCTCTCACTTTTTAGTGTTGTGTGCTATACACCTATAAAATAGACTCTACTTGACTTGACTTTGTAGACACCCAATCGATTATAAATAAGACTCTACTTGACATGAATTTGTGGACACCCAATTGATCATGAACCTAGCTTTGATACCAACTTTTTCATGAACAAAACAAGGGCTTGATTGTGACAAGAATACCATGTCCATTAAGGATCGAGGACTACCCCCTTTTCCTAGTTAAATAGATCACCATACCTTAGCATCAGCAAAATTCCAAATGTAACAAGATAGCATCATTAATACCTTGAATGTATTTGGTATTTTCAATAACCAATAATCAATAACCAATGACCAAGACCACAATAATATCCACAAAGCCTCTACTAATCCAAAAAACAATCTATGTCAAGACATACCCCCGATGATAGTAAATTGAAATTTTATTTTTGTAGAGTACAACGTGTGTTAACCTGAATACCTTCTAAGGGATGGCTCATTCAAGATGTTGAATAACAAAGTTTGATTTTGGAAAAAAAGATCCAAGAGAATAGCCTATGACAATAGGAAACCAAAACATAAAATGAGGTTATCTGAACTATAGAATCTCACCAATTCAATTTGACTCATGAGCCATCCCATGAGCACCTAGTCACTGTGTAGGAAAAGTAAAATTATTTTCGATGCCTGCATCATGTGGGGATACAACATCCTAAGATGATTAGCGGGTTGAATGCTAGCATGTGACTTAGGGATAAGAGATAAAGAAATTTAATGATAAATAATCCAAAATCAGTACACAAATCCAAATACACTTATGCATATGCAAATATATATATAGTGTGTGCCAGGGTAGGGATCAAGGCTTAGCATTATCGCAAAAAATTATCCTGGACTATGTAGCTCAACCTTCATAACTAGGAGCCCACGGGCAATATGGGTTCATCTCCCCTTGCTGAAAAGGTCCTAATGTGTGTTAGCAACACAAACCAGTGGTATAAAGGAAGATCAGGGAATGCCCCGACCCCACATAAATCCTTGATACAGATATAACAATAGTGTGAAATATGCACAAAGTCATTAAGACCAACCCTCACATCGTCAAACACGAATTTCAATTATACGTCATTCGAGACCCATATATTCACGTCTTAGCTTCATAACCCACATTAACCCCAACTAAAGTAATTTTCACATAACCCAACCATATAGTAAGGAGTCAATCATTGAGGCATCATTAAGTGGTATTGTCATACCAACAATAGCTTGCATGCAATGTTATTACACCAATACTTTTGGGAATCCTTGTACCCCTAACTCCATTAATAAAACAACTTGGGGAATTCCTAGTACCCTACAATATTTAAAGATCATTATTATCTACTTGGGGGAATCCTTGTACTGCACAAGGTTTTCAAAGCCATCCTTAACCATTTTTCCATTTGTGAAATGCATTAGTTTCAAAGAAATAATTCAATCCAATTGATAAATCACATTTCAAAAACTAATATGCAAGTGGCTTAGGGTTCTTATAAGATTCAATACGAAAATCCAATTATTTGGGGAACCTTGTACCCTTCATTACATTGTTCACCAGTTTGGCGAATCCTTGTACCTCTAAATTCATTCACCAATCTCATGCACCCTAAGTGAGTGTAGAAATCAACTATTCAGTGCATAGTAAATTAGTAGAAATCATGGGAAAACCATTCAAGAAAATTGTATCCAAAACCCTCAACCTATCATTCAAAACCCAACATCAGAACCATGTAATTAATAATAAATTTCGTGCCATTAAGAAAATTCAAGTGTAAGAAGAGAGATACATGCCTTAATCACCAAGAACTTAAAAAAGAATCCTCTCATAAAACTTTAGAAGACCACTTCTTTTGAAACCCTAGACTAGTCTTAAATGGGGAATTTGAGAGAGTGGAGAGAGTATTTGATATGCTTAAGTGTTGAAAATAACCCTCCTTGGTCTTTTATGGATGTGGCGTCTAAGGGGGTAAGGGGAAATAACCAAAGTGCCCCTTATATAAAAAATGATAACGGTCACCCAATCACTACGGTTGACCTTATGACTCATAGGGTCACCCTACAACTCGTAGGTTCCAAGTCATAGTCAAGATAGAACCACCAAGTCCCTAAACTAGTTACCTTATGGGAGGCACATTTACAACTCATAATGAGTCTATACGACTCATTGAGTCTAGCCGTAGTGACATCAGAATCATTGGTATAGTACAATGGTTGGCCTACGATTTGGACTGTACGACTCTTAACATGTCCTAATGACTCTTGAGGTAGAAGTCATATTCATAGCAGAAAAATAGGCAAACATACTGGACAAGCTATGATTTGGGTCTGAAGACCGATAGAAAGACCTTACGACTAATACATTAATTCGTGGTTAGGACAGTGAGTTCAAAACTCAAAATTTCTTAAAGGCTAACACCTAGGGTGTTTCATGAGTCAACTATCCATGCGACATACTCGTACCTGGATCTACGTAGAAAGGGAAAAGTAGAGATGAGTACGGTCCACTTATACTTAGTAGGTATCATAGCCCGACTGAGTAAAATATAAAATAAGGCATATAAACACAAACTATTGGCACATCACCTTCAATGAGAAAATATCCCAAATGTTTACCCACACTGTCTCCACTAAATGTTAGACTAAAAACACATAAAACAAATACGTGTAGGGAAATAAGGAAAAGAATACACATATATCAAATACAAGTATCGGAAGGTAGAACAAAATGACAATATCAAGTCAAAGACAGAAAATACAATCACAGCATAATCACGATATATGAAGTGAAATGAAGATGATGATAATAGTGCTACTGATGATGATGATGTGATGTATGAGCTTGTCATAAAACCTCCGTATATAGCTACGGAGCTAAAGATTCTCAATGTAGGATCCATGGGGGGTTCGTCAACCCATATATAACCAATATCTAGTACCAATACCAGTATCCATATCTCTTCTTCGTCACATACATCGGTAAAGGGTTTTTATGATGTCATATTTTATGTAAGAAAAATTCAGCATTTTATGTTTTGTACAGTGGTGCCAATATTTCACTAATGAGTATGATATGAGGATGTAATGCTCGCAACCAACAAAAATAAGAATATCTAATATCCAACATATATACCAACCTCATGACCTAAAAATCCACTCAAATCAGCCAACCATCCGTGATCCAATATAATCCAGAAACCATCAAGTGAAACATACAAGAAAATATCATTGATATCACACAATTAGAAAATCTTTGCTTTTCGAACAAAAAATAGTGTAGTTAAACATAAATTTATCAATACATAGCCAAAAGCATAATACAAGACCGCACACGGTCGCACAAAGCAATTAATGTCTTACACCACCAAATATTATTAACATAGGCCTCCACATTATCACATAAATCACCTAACACATTATTCATGATACAACCCAATATCCATAGCATACTTTTACATTAATATTAATAACCCACCATAGGCTGAAAGAAGTTAAGCCATAACCTAGATCGAATGAAAAAAATTGGTCCCAAAAGCCATTAGTCAGGAGCTATATACTTATGAACGGACTCAAAATCAACTAAACCACACAAATATAGAATTTCTACATCAAAATAAAGCCATTAATATCCATATTTAGCACTTTTGAATTATGGTCAAAATGAACCCCTAAAAAGGGTTTTTAAAAAGAAGGGCAAAACCAGACTTTCAGTTCAATAATATATTTCCCATGATTAAAGAAACTCACTGAAGAAAACCCAAGTGAAAATGGGTTTAAATTAGGGTTTAAATCGAAGAAATACAATTTTTAGGCCTCTTAGGCCAAAATACCCAAATTTCACTTTTGGATCCAAGTTTTAACGAAGTTCAATTATTGAAAATCAAAGAAAAGTAATTTAAAAAGGGCTTTGGAGCTTAACCAAGATTAAAAATGGAAGAAATTGCTCAAAGGCTCAAAACCTAAACTCCAAGACTCAAGAAACTGTGACAAAAATAAGAAAAGATTATTTATACCCAGGGCCATAGGTGCCGCTAAAGCGGTCAAGTGGACACTTTAGCGGTCATTACTAAAGATGTAAAGTGCCGTTGTAGCATTACCTGCCAAGGAATCCAGTTCATTAAAGAGGTCAAGGGCCTCTTTAGCGCCCTTTACTGAAGCAAACAGGGGCCCTTAAAGCACCCTTACAAATTTGGCAGCGATCCACTAAAGCGACCAATTGGTGGTTTGGCACTTGCCACAAAAGTAGCCTAAATGGTGCTTTACTGACTACACTAGCTGAAGACTTATTGAATTTCAAGTATCCGCAGGCCTCTCAGGATTCATCTAAAATCTCAAGAACGTAAATGAACTATGCTACTTTATCAAATTAGACATTCTAAACTCAATGGGCGATATTAAATTTTAGAAAAGACATTATTTTCACAGAGTTGTCCCCCGAAACCTAATTTTACAATTTTTTAAACAGTGGGTTGAAATGAGATAGAAATGCCATAAAACAAAACCATACATCTTACCAACCTAAAATCAATGTTTGAGACCTGCTAGTGTAGTACATTTTTCCATCCGACGGATAAATCAATAAATGTTGAATGAAGTCAACTATACCACTTTTCAAGCAATTAAAAACCACGATTCCACATATATCACACAAAAATACATTACAAACCATGCCAAATACCCCCAAACCCCTAAAATACCCAATACAACCACTGGGAAAGATAAAATGGTCAAATCACGAAAAACACACACTTCATAAAAAACAACAAAAATTAGGTCATTACATCATCCACCACTAAGAATCTAGTTTGTCCTAGAACTTAGCGCAATAATCGAGAATACCCAAATCAATGAAATATTATGGATAACTACTATGCATATCAGACTCTACCTCACAAGTAGACTAATTTACAGGTTGATGCTACCATTGGACCTTAACAATAGGAATAACTCTAGTACGCAACTGTCTAACATCTCTGGCTAGGATTGATACAGGCTTCTAAACAAAAGATAACTACTTATCTAGCTGAACGAGTCCCAACGAATGACATGAGACTCATTTCAAATATAATACCTAATAATGGAAACATCAAAAACAAGATGAGCAGGTAGTAAATCCTTAGTCAAATCCAACTCATAAGCCGCATGACCAATAGTCCGACGGATCTCAAAAGGTCCAATATACCCATTTCTAAGATTACCCATGATCCTAAACCTCAATATGCCCTTCATGGGCATCACACTAAGGAAGGCATAATCACAACACTGAGCCTTAGGGCATAAATCCTACAATCTGCATTGCACTTTTTCGTATTCTGAGTTGCTCAAAATCTATCCTTAATAATCAAAACTCAATGTAAAGACTCGTGAATTAAATCCATACCTCAAGGTTTAACCTTAAAAACATCAAACAAAACAACAATAAAGTGATAACACCTACCATAAAATGCATTAAAATGAGCCATCTCAATACCATAATAATTGCTATTATTATGCACAAAATCCACCAAGGCTAGATGTTGTAACCACTGGCCTCTAAAGTCTATCTCACAAGCACATATTATATCTTCTAAAACTTGAATAATCTGCTCTGACTGATCATCAATCTAGGGGTGAAACATTGTCTAAAAAGGCTCCTAAAAGTGAGATGTGAACACTAAACCTCAATTCGAGATGATAGACACTAGAACCCCATAAAGATGAACTATCTCAATGATATAGATACAGGCAAACCTCTGAATACTAACAGAAACTTGAACAAAAATAAAAAGATTAAATTTGGTCAATAGATCCAGAATGACCCAAACCCTATAAGAACCATGAGAAAACATGGAGACCCAGTCATAAATTTCATAGTGATCTATTCCTGTTTCCACTCAGGAATATGAAAACTCTAAAGCAAACTACCACATCTCAAATTATTGACCTTAACTTGCTGCAACATAAGCAACAAGGTACAAAATCTGCTACATCTGTACTCATACCACCCCCACCAGTAATACTGCCTTAAATAATGATACATCTTAGTCACTCTCAAATGGATGGAATATCAAGAACAATGAGCCTTCTCTAAAATCAATCTAATTCAATCAGCTACTCTAAGTATACAAATTTAACCACTAATCCTCAAGAAACCTTCTAGATCAAGCATAGATTTCTTACCTTCTCCACTCAATACCTTATACCAAAAAAACTCTCAACTAACCATTATAAAATTGATAAGTCCAAATCTGATCCCTAAACAAAGACCTAGACTCCACAAATGCTAAAACACAACCAGGTGTTGAAATATCAAGTGTAACTATCTAGTTAGCATAAGACTGGACCTCTTAGGTCGAAGGACTCTCCTGGGTCAAAATATATTCTAAGCTACCCATGCTAGTCAACTTCCAGTTGAAGGCATCCACAACCAAATTAGCCTTAGCCAGAAGGTAGATAATAGTCTAGTCATAATCCTTATAAAACTCAAGACAATCGAGCTGCCTCATATTAAGATCTCACTAGGTGAAAAATAGTGAAGGTTATGATAATTTCAGAAAATCTCATAATGGACTCAATACGAGTAGTATCTCCAAAACATCAAAGCAAAAACAACCATACACAACTCTAAATCATGGGTAGGGTAATTCCTCTTATAGGGCTTCAATTGACAAAAAGCATGAGCAATCACCTTACCCTCTTATACCAACACAACACCTAACCTAACACTAGAATTATTACAAAAAGCTATAAAAATCCATGCCTTCCTTGGGAAAAGTCAAGATAAGAGCTGAAGTCAACAAGTCCTTCAGCTTTTGAAAGCTCCCTTCACAAGCATTGTGTCACTAAAAGGAAATCTACTTTTAAGTGAACTTTTTTAATGAAGCTATGATAGATGAGAAAACCTCAATAAAATATTTGTTATACATTCTAAAACAATAAAACTATAAATCTCAGTAGGAGAAGTAGGTCTACCATAATCATGAATCGCTGAAATCTCGGTTGAATTGACTATAATACCATCTTTGGTCACTATATGACTCAAGAAAGATATAGACTATAACAAACACCGACATATTAAGAACTTAGCATACAACTTCTTATCCCTTAATCTTTGGAGAATAATACGTAAATGCTCCTCATGATCGGCCTCACTCTTTTAATAAACCAAGATATCATATATAAATACAATGAAAAAAGAGTTGAGATAAGTTGAAATACCAGATTCATCAACTCTATAAATGTGGCTGGGGGATTGGTAAACCAAAAAGGTATGATCAAGAACTCATAATGACCGTATCGAGTTTAAAAAGTTGTATTCAAAATATCTAAAGCTCTAATCCATAGTTGGTGATACTCAAACCTCAAATCAATCTTCACAAAATAACAAAGCACCCTGCAATGAGTAAATAAATCATAAATATGAGGAAGAAAATACTTATTCTTAAATATCACCTTGCTAAATTATCAATAATCAAAAAACATATGTGTAGACCAATCTATTTTCATTAAAAATAAGACAGACACATCCTTAGGTGATACACTAGGTTATATAAATCCCTTATCCAACAACTCCTGCAACTAATCCTTCAATTCCTTAGTGTAATACCTATATTTTGGACTCTAAATATTTCCTTGTGATTTGATCTTACTACTCAGGGTATGGATCAAGTGATGAGTCATAAAGACTCTGCATGAGTCATATAAAGCCAATTATTGCTTGACCCTATGTTTTTATTTGGGTCACGACTAGGACCCAACTAGTCATAGGTTGATATCATGAGTCATGATAGGTAACTCATCACCATAATAGTATTGTTGTGGTAAGCCACTGCCTAGACCATGAGTCCAGGAAACTACTTGTAGCTAGTCACTATGAGTCATCACCTGACCCGTAGTGACTGTTAACAACTTTATACACTTTTTATTGGGGGCATTTTGTTTTTTCCATCCTTTCTACACAACTTCCATGGCCTAAATACCATAAGAGACCTTATTTTCCATTATTTAAAAAGTCTTAAACACTCTCTTATCTCACAAATTCCCTAGTAAAGAACAAAGAAGGGGTTTTTAAGGGTTGGTCATCTAAGGCTCAAAGTATTATTTCTTCTCCAAATTATTGGTGTTTTTAGGCATTTATATCTTTCCTAAATTTTATTTTATCGTGGAATATAGTGGTTTGGTCATATGGTTTTAAAGTTTTATTTTGGAATTTAGATTAAAGGTCTTTGATGAATATTGTTTAAATGGTATTTTCATGGTTTACCTATATTTATTTATTCTTTATGGGTGTATTTTATAAATCATTGAGTTCATGGGAATGGTGAATAGAAAAGGGGATGTGGATTCCCCTAAATTTATGGTTTTTTGGTTTAGAGTTGGTACTAACCTCAATCCACTTTCATAATTAGTTTTGAAATATGGACAATTAGACATTTTTGCTTACTTACTAGACTATGGAATTGCATTAATGGCCAAATAGATAAAAATGGTTTTGAATGGCCTTGGAAGCCATGGATTTATTTTAAACTGGATCTTTAGTCTTATGGCTAATTTGATCTGTTTGGCCAATGGAATTGGCTTGCAATTATTATTGATAGATATGATGATACCATTAAGTTAATGCCTTAATGGATGACTTCTTTGTTAAATATATTTTTTATTTGTAAATAATTAAATTAGGCTTAATGGGGGTTGTGCAGCTTGTCATTGAAGCTAGAGTCCCCCAAAGGATCATTAGTAAAAATTATATTTGTCGGCATGGGGGCCTTATTGGCCCTGTGCATATTTTACACTTTATACATATATATTTTAGAAATGTTGGAACCTTGGTGGCTTTAGATCTTCCTTGGATTTCTCCAGTTAGTGCGGATAACATTCACTGGGCCCTTCGAGTGGAGAGAAAAACACCCATATATCTTGTCGGTGTTTTTACGATGATTAAAGCTGCACGGTCTAGTATAATAATTTTCAATCTAATTCTAAACATTGTTCCCTATGCCAATATCTTATATATATATATATATATATATATATATATGTATGCATGTATGTGAATATGTACATTGAGTTTAGACTTGATTTGAATTAGAATTATTTTATCCCTGTTCTGAGTTTGATGCTAGCAGTCACCCTATTAACCATACTACGATGCTACATTATTTAATAATGTATGGTCCAAAGATATATATTTTATATCTATACAACATTAGGTGATTTAGTTTTTCAATTGATCTCAGTGAAGTGGTGATCTTCAATCTTTCATAAATCTTGGTCATTCCATCAATTTTTTCCATATATTTGAATTAAAGGGTTCACATAAACATTATCATTGTCATTGTCACTATCATGGTTGGGGGCATGTCCTAACTTGGTTTGATATTTGGATTGGTGTAGAGGCTTTTTGTTGACATGTGTGGTTGGATGGTGTTGTTGACTCTTTGTAATACCCCGCACATTCCTAAGCTAGAAAATGAACTGTTGTTTGTACATGTGAAACCCCTAATTCTGTATAATCCATATTTAGGCACATGAATTACCATGAGTATCCTAATTATAATAGAAATTATGATGTGTTAAGTGTTTTTATATGAGTCGCTTAAGGTTGTGCAAGCTAAGAATTTTGAATCCATCAAGTCTTAGTGTTTGATTTCACAAAGTTCATATTTGAATGAGCATAACTTGATGAATATGTGGTACTTTTTCATATTTAGACCCACCAAATTATAGAGAATTGAATTAGCTTTCTAACGATACCAATTTTATCAAAATCTGATATCCGAGCAAGGAGTTATGACTTTGTGAAGTCGAGTGCATCGCCTAACTAATCGCACATGGCTACTGGAATGGGTGTGTGATAAGGTGTGCGAGGCACAATTCAAAGAGTCCCATAAGGTGTGCGGTGCACACTTCAAAGTGTTCCATAAGGTGTCCGGTGCACACTTAGTGTTTTAGGTAGCGAAAACACTCTGTTTTGAGTTATTTTGAGGTAATTAAGTCTTTTGGAACTCCTTCCATACCCCTAAACTTAACCTTACTAATTTAATAGATTCTAAACACATCATAATCCTATTCTTAGTATAAGTTCATCATTCAAGAGCACTAAAAGAGAAAAACAACTAGGGTTTCACAATCAACATTGAAGGTCCAATCTTTCAACGAATCCGTTACAATAAAGGTATATGGAGTTTTCAACAAGGACACCTTTCATTTTTGTGCCCAAAAATATTTTTCTTTTATGAAGTTTTGGGTTTTATATGTTTTATTATGAATTTGAAGCATGAATTTACATCCTATATTGATTCTCATGAGATTATGATATTTTTAATATTTTAGAAGTGGAATTATATGAGAATAATGATATTTTGTGCTTAAAGCGGAAATTTCAAGATTTTGAAGAAATTTATGTGTTTATGATGTAAAGCTTGAATCTTGATAAGTTTTTATGTGATATTGAGACATGGGTTTTGAACTGTATTTGATATTATTTTGTTTTTTGAGAAAACATGTATTATAAATACCTTGAATTTGAATGATTTGAAAAGATAAAGAAGCTTTGACCTTTTGGTCATAAAAAGGGGTTGATTTTGAACCCGAGATGAGAAAAGAAATCAACTTTTATTGATTCATTATGAAGGGGGTAGCATGATGGCTCCCGTTGTGAATTGTTGAACTATTTTATGGTGGATTTTCTTTTGAAAAGATCTGAGCTAAGTCTGAGAGTGGTTTTTAGCACCAAGCGGGAGGTATAGTGGGTTTGGTACTTCCCTAGAACTACATACCCCCATAGGAGCCAGAATTAAGGCTGATTTTCATTATGATCACTAGTGTTTGGATTAATAATTTAAGGTCCTACTCCAATGGCAAGGAATAGGGCGACTCTCCTAATCGTGGGTAGAATGTTGGACTCCATGTAGCTCACATAGTTTATGTCGGTTATGAGAGACTCCCAATGTATGTGCGTGTACCATTATATCTAAGAGAAATATATTATTTTGAAGAATTGGTTATGAGAAAGTTATTGTTTTCTGAAAGATTGGAATACTATATTCTAAATAGAATTGTTATGAGATTTGATTTCTTTGATGGTTTGAAAATCGAGAAGAAAGTGAATTGAGGACTCACTATGATGACTCACGTGTTCTATTTGACATATCTTACTCTTGTATGATTATTATGTTTTTATTCAAGCTACGTGAGTCACTTGTTATAGCATGCATTTTTTCTATGAATACTTATGATATTTGATTTCTGAAACTTGCATACACACCCATATTCTTAGTCCATATTCCATGGTACTGACCCACGTAATCATACGTGGGCTATATTTTCCCTATAATGTATGTTTAGGTGCTCAGTTCCAGACTTGATGTTTATTCCCGAGCACATCAATTTACTTCCTTTGCTGCAGTGAGTCCTCATGATTCGAGGACATGCTATTTCAGACTTCGAGTTCAATTTAATTTGATATTTTATCTTTTGAGTTTGAGTCAGTTGGGTCCTATCCCAATTGCTCTTTGGTACATTGAATAGTAGAGGCTTGTCGGGCCGATTTTGTTAGACTAGTGAGTTGGAGTTGTTAGAATTTTTGTATTTTATTATTTCTTGCATTTATCCATATTACTGTGAGACATGGTTGATGATGATATTATACAAATTTTTGGTTATAATGATCTTGAAATAAGTGTTGAATGGTATAAAATAGCTCAAAGGGTTAGCTTAGGGATACTTGTAGCCTTAAGCACCGTGTTATGCTTCAGGACCCATTTTTGGGGCGTTACAAACTTTGTATCAGAGCCTAAGGTTTAAGGAGTCTTAGGGAGCCTGACAAGCCGATTTAAGTAGAGTCTTGATCATTGGTGTGAAGTGCTCCACATCTATGAGCAAGAAGCTATGAGATATTTTAGAAAAAAGGTAATTTCTTTCTTTTAAAAGTCCATTGTGCTTATAGCTTCTCTCTCAGCTATTAATTCGTGCTCTCTTATTTCAGAATATGCCTCTTTGCCAAGCTATAAGGAATTACGTTGGTTTACAACCTTAGCCTGCTGACCCACTGAATGATAATGTCTCCCACACCGAGTTTTGAGTAGCCTTTCAGGCAATGGCCCAAGCTATTACTGCGAACGTTCAGGCCAATCGACCCTCAGTTCCACAGCAGCAAAGAGGTGATTCAGCTACTACGAGGATTCTTAACTTTATGTGGATGAACCCGCCAGAGTTTTATGGGTCCAAGCCAGATGAGGACCCATAATTATACTTGGAGGAGGTGAGAAAGATCACACAGGTGATGTATGTCTCTGAGGAGAAAAGTATGAAGTTGGTATCGTATCGATTGAAGGGCCTTGTTATGAATAGGCAGTTGCTTAAAGGAAGGGTAGAGGTGAGGGTATCTCCCTTATGAATTGGAAGGAGTTCCAGGATACATTCCTAGATAAGTTTTTTCCTTTGGAGATAAGGGAGGAGAAGGTAGAGGAGTTTATGAACATACAATAGGGCTCTATGACTGTTAAGGAGTACTGCTTGAAGTTCAATCAGTTGGCCAAATACGCTCCTGACTTAGTAGCTGATAATTGAGCCAGTATAAGTAAATTTGTGACAGAGGTGTGGAGCTACGTGGTTAAAAAGTATAGATCTTCCATGATAAATAGTGAGATGAATCTTTCTAGGCTGATGAATCATGCCCAATAGAATAAAACAGACAAAATCAAGGAGAGGGATAGAATAAGAGGGAATAAGAGAGCTAGGTCCGAGCAGCACAGACATGGCAAGACTAGATCACAAGGAGGGGACCGCCTTTAATTTTAAAACCTCTCATCAGAACCAGCACCATCGTCATCTAGTGCTTCCGTACCTGGGGTAGGCCAAAGCAAAGTGGTAACCCATATGTGTCCAGGAATCAGCATAGTATTGGCAGTAAGCTAAATTATCCTCTGTGTACCCAGTGTAGTAAGATCCATTTGGGTGAGTGTTGGGGAGTGAAGAAAGGTTGCTTTGGGTGTGGTGACATGGGTCACAAGATTATGGAGTGCCCACATGCCAGGCAAGGGAGACGTGATAATCACCCTCAAACTCAGACTTAGACTACTAGTGCTACAGTTCAGGTGACTCGCCCAATCCCAGCTTAGGGCTCCTCTTCTAGCATCACTGGCGGTCAGTGCTAGAATTGGTTTTATGCTTTACCATCTCTCCAAGAGCAGAAGGACTCTCCCGATGTTGTTATTAGTATGCTCTATGTATTTCAATTTGATGTTTATGCATTGTTGGACCCTGGGTCCAGTTTTTCATATGTTACACCTCTGGTTGCTGCAAATTTTGAAGTGAGTCCCAAAAATATTCCTGAGCCTATGTTAGTTTCTATCCCAGTGGGTGAGTTTATTGTTGCCTAGAAAGTGTATAGAAAGTGTCCTATTACAGTCCTTCATAGAGTCATGTTTGCTGATCTGATTGAGTTGGACATGGTGGACTTTGATGTCATTCTGGGTATGGACTGGCTTTATTCTTGTTATGCCTCTATAGATTGTCGTACCCGAGTAGTCAAGTTTCAATTTCCTGATGAATCTTGTTTGAGTGGTCTGGGAGTTATATATCTCCCAATAGTCATTTTATCTCATATCTCAAAGCTAGAAAGCTTATTTCCAAGGGGTGCATTTATCATTTGGTTAGAGTCAAGGACACTGATTCTGAAACTCCAACTCTACAGTTAGTTAGTGTCGTTAATAAGTTTCCCGATGTCTTTCCGGAAGATCTTCTAGGGATACCTCCCAACAGTGAGATAGAATTTGGGATTAATCTTCTTCCGGACACCTAGCCTATTTCTACTCCTCCTTACCATATGGCACCTGCAAAACTTAAGGAGTTGAAGGAGTAACTCAAAGATCCGTTAGATAAGGGTTTCATAAGGCCCAGTGTTTCTCCTTGGGGTGCTCCTATTTTATTTGTGAGGAAGAAAGATGGTTCTTTGCGTATGTGCATTGACTATCGTCAGGTTAATAAAGTCACTTTCAAAAACAAGTATCCCCTTCTGAGAATTGATGATTTGTTTGACCTGCTGCAAGGTGCAAGTTATTTTTCCAAGATAGATCTTAGATTCGGCTATCACCAACTCAAAGTAAGGGAGTGTGACATCCCAAAAACAGCTTTGCACACTCACTATGGTCATTTTGAGTTTCTTGTTATGTCCTTCGGGCTCACTAATGCCCTAGAAGCTTTCATGGACCTCATTAATCAAGTGTTCAAGCAATATCTTGATATGTTTGTCATTGTATTCATAGATGATATCCTTGTATACATCGACAGTGAAGCAAACCATGCAAACCATCTCCAAATTGTCTTGCAAACTCTTAGAGATCATAAATTATTCGCCAAATTCAGCAAGTGTGAATTTTGGTTAAGGTCAGTTGCTTTTCTGGGTCATATTAATTATTCCAAAGGTATAAGAGTTGATCCCTAAAATACAGAAGTTATTAGAAACTGGCCTAGACCTATCTCTCCATCTGATATCCAAAGTTTCTGGGGTTTAGCAGGCTATTATCGTCTCTTTGTTAAGGGTTTTTCTTCTATAGCATCTCCTATGACCTTGTTGACCCAAAAGAAAGTGAATTTCTTATGGTCAGATTCTTGTGAGAGAAGTTTTTAGGAGTTGAAAACTTGACTCACCTCAACTCCTATTTTGTCCTTACCTGATGGTGTTGATAATTTTGTGGTTTATTATGATGCTTCTAGGGTAGGTTTGGGTTGTGTATTGATGCAAAGGGTCAAGGTTATAGCCTATGCTTCTAGACAGTTGAAACCTCATGAGAAGAATTACCCAACCCATGACTTAGAGTTGGCTGTTGTAATATTTACTTTGAAAATTTGGAGGCACTACCTATATGGTGTCCTTGTAGATGTGTTTATGGATCATAAGAGTCTGAAGTATGTATTTACCCAGAGGAAGTTGAACATTAGGCAGAGAATATGGTTAGAATTGTTGAAGAACTATGACATGAGTATGTTGTATCACCCGAGCAAGGCCAATATTATGGCAGATACCCTTAGCAGGTTGTCTATGGGTAGTGTGGCCCTTGTGGAGAATGGTAAGAAGGAGTTAGCTCGTGATATGCATCGTCTGGCTAGGCAGGGGTTTAGGCTATTTGGATCTGCTGAAAGTATTATAGGGGTTCAAAGTAGCTCCAAATCTTCTCTGGTTTCGGAAGTAAAGAAGAAGCAAGACATAAATGCTAGCTTGGTCAGACTGAAGGAGTCAATCAAGGACCAAAAGGTAAAGGTTTTCTCCCAAGGGGGAGATGGTGTATTGAGATTGCATGGTAGATTGTGTGTTGTGAATGTTGATGAATTGAGGCAAAGAATTATGGCTGAAGCTCATGGTGCACGATATTCTATTCATCCTGGTGCCACTAAGATGTATCGTGACTTGTCGGAAATCTATTGGTGGAGTGGCATAAAGAAAGATATAGCAGCATTTGTAGCTTAGTGTACGACGTGCCAACAGGTTAAGGTAGAACACCAAAGACCTGGCGGTAAGATGCAGGAGTTTAGTATTCCCACTTCGAAGTAGAAAGAGATAAACATGGATTTTGTGACTGGTTTACCTCTTTCCCGACTCTATCATGATTCTATTTAGGTTGTTATTGATTGGTTGACTAAGTCTGTGCACTTCTTGCCTATGCATACTTCTTATATTGCTGAGGATTATGATAGATTGTACATTCGAGAGTTAGTCAGATTGCATAGATTTCCCTTGTCTATCATTTTAGATAGGGGTACTCAGTTTACTTTGCAGTTCTGGAGGGTATTTCAGAAGGGTCTTGGTACCCAAGTGCATTTGAGTTTTGCTTTTTCATCCGCAGATAGATGGTCAGGCTGACAGGACCATCCAGACTTTAGAAGACATGTTAAGAGCGTGTGCTCTGGATTTCAATGAGAGTTAGGATGAGCATTTACTGTTGATAGAGTTTACTTACAACAATAGTTATCACTCTAGCATTGGCATGGCCCTGTTTGAGTCTTTGTATGGGATAAAATGTAGATCACCCATAGGTTGGTTCGAAGTGGGTAAAGTTGTTGTGTGTGGTCCTGATTCAGTGTTTGAGACTCTGGAGAATGTCAAGGTGATTAGAGAAAGATTGAAAATAGCCTAGATCCGTCAAAAGTCGTATGCCGACGTGAGAAGGAGAGACCTTGAGTTCAAAGATGATGACTTGGTATATTTAAAGATTTCACCCATTAAAGGGGTGAAGAGGTTTAGGAAGAAAGGGAAGCTTAGTGCTCGTTATGTTGGTCCTTATAGAGTTCTTAGTCGTGTTAGGAAAGTAGCTTATGAGGTTGAGTTGCCCACGGAGTTGTCGATTGTTCATCCGGTATTCCATGTTTCCATGCTTAGAAAGCATATTAGCGATTTCATGGTAGTAGATCCTTTTATGAGCGCTGAAGTTTAGGACAGGTTTTCATTTGATGAAATTCTAGTTGAAATCCTAGATTTCCAAGTTCAGAGACTAAGGAACAAAGAAGTTCCCTTGGTCAAAGTGTTGTGGCAAAATCTGTTGAGGATGCAACTTGGGAAATCGAGGTGGATATGTGATCCAAGTACCCGCACCTATTTTTTTCAAGATCTGATCAAGCTGAAGGTACCGTTCTTCTCTAAATCATTCTTTTTCTATGCAAAGCTGTAGTAGTTCAGCTGTTATTTTATACTGTTCATCTGTGATTTCATGAGTTATGCACTCCTTGTTGTGTCTGAAATGTAGAATAAAGTAAAGACAAGTCTAGAAAGTTGCTTGAGCTGTGTACCCTTCACTTTCTCCTTACTCTTAGTATACCCAGTGTCATTCGAGGACGAATGTCCCTAAGGGAGAGATATTGTAATACCCCGTACTTTCCTAAGCTAGAAAACGAACCGTTGTTCGTACATGTGAAACCCCCAATTCTATAATCCATATTTGGGAATATGAATTACCATGAGTATCCTAGTTATAAGAGAGCTTATGATGTGTTAAGTGTGTTTATATGAGTCACTTAAGGTTGTGCAAGCTAAGAGTTTTGAATCCATCAAGTTTTAGTGTTTGATTTCACAAGGGTCATCTTTGAATGAGCAAAACTTGATGAATATGTGGTATTTTTGCATATTTCGACCCACCAAATTATAGAAAATCAAATTAGCTTTCCAACGATACCAATTTTATCAAAATCTGATATCCGAGCAAGGAGGTATGGCTTTACAAAATAGAGTGCATCGCCTAACTAATTGCAAATGGCTACTGGAATAGGTGTGCGATAACGTGTGCGAGGCATACTTCAAAGTATGTCATAAGGTGTACAGACCACACTTTAAAGTGTTCCATAAGGTGTGCGGCCCACACTTAGTGTTTCAGGTAGCGAAAACACTCCATTTTGAGTTATTTTGAGGGCAATTAAGTCTTTTGGCACTCCTTCCACACCCCTAAACTTAACCTTACGAATTTAATAGATTCTAAACACATCATAATCCTATTATCAGTCTAAGTTCATCATCTAAGAGCACTATAGGAGAAAAATAACTAGGGTTACACAACTAACATTGAAGGTCCAATCTTTCAACGAATCTGTTACCATAAAGGTATATGGGGTTTTCAATAAGGACACCCTTTCGTTCTTGTGCCCAAAAATGTTTTTCTTTTATGAAGTTATTAATTTTATATGTTTTATTATGAATTTGAAGCTTGAATTTACATCCTATATTGATTCTCATGAGATTATGATATTTTCGATATTTTAGAAATGGAATTATATGAGAACAATGATATTTTGTGCTTAAAGCTGAAATTTCCAGATTTTGAAGAAATTTATATGTGTTTATGATGTAAAGCTTGAATCTTGATAAGTTTTAATGTGATATTGAGACATGGGTTTTGAACTCTATTTGAGATTGTTGTTTTTTAGAAAACATGTGTTATAAACACCTTGAATTTGAATGATTGGAAAAGATAAAGAAGCTTTCACTTTTCGACCGTAAAAAGGGGTTTATTTTAAATCCGAGATGAGAAAAGAAATCCACTTTTATTGATTCACTATGAAAGGGGTAGCATGATGGCTCCCGTTGTGAATTGTTGAACTATTTTACTGTGGATTTTCTTTTAAAAAGATATGAGCTAAGTCCGGAAGTAGTCTTTAGCACCGGGCGGGAGGTATAGCAGGTTTGGTACTTGCCTAGAACTACATGCCCTCGTAGGAGCCAAAATTGAGGCTTATTTTAATAGTGATTACTAGTGTTTTGATTGATAATTTAAGGTCCTACTCTGATGGAAAGGAATAGGCTGACTCTCGCCAATATGGGTAAAACATTGGAATCCATGTAGCTCACATGGTTTATGTCGGTTATGAGAGAATCCCAATATGTGTGTGTACCATTCTATCTATGAGGAATATATTGTTTTGAAGAATTGGCTATGAGAAAGTTATTGTTTTCCGAAAGATTGAAATACTATATTCTAAAGATTTGATTTCTTTGATGGTTTGAAAACTGAGATGAAAGTGAATTAAGGACTTACTATGATGACTCACATGTTCTATTTGTTATATCTTATGACTCACATGTTCTATTTGTTATATCTTACTCTTTTATGATTATGATGTTTTTATTCGGGCTACGTGAGTCACTTATTATAGCATGCATGTTTTCTATGAATATTTATGACATTTGATTTCTGAAACTTGCACACACACCCATATACTTGGTCCATATTCCATGGTACTGACCCATATATTCGTACATGGGCTACATTTTCCCTATAATGTATGTTCAGGTGCTCAGTTCCAAACTTAATGGAGATTCCCGAGCACATCGATCTACATCCTTTGCTACGGTGAGTCCTCATGATCCGAGGACATGCTATTTCAGACTCCCAGTTCAGTTTGATTTGATATTTTATATTTTGAGCTCGAGTCAGTTGGGGTCTGTCCCAATGGCTCTTTGGTACATTGAATAGTAGAGGCTTGTCAGGCCGGTTTTTTAGACTGGTGAGTTGGAGTTGTTAGACTTTTCGTATTTAGTTATTTGTGTCATTTATCCATATTACTATGAGACATGGTTGAGAATGATATTATGCAGATGTTTGGTTATAATGATCTTTAAATAAGTGTTGAATGGTAGAAAATGGCTCAAAGGGTTAGCTTGGGAATACTTGTAGCCTTAAGCACCATGTGACGCTTCTGGACCCATTTTTGGGGCGTTACACTCTTAGAACTTATTCCAGAGTTACATTATCTTTCTAATATTTTTTTCTCTAGTTTTCTTCAACTTTGATATTATTTGGATTCTACTCGGTTAAACAGGTTAAGGGGATGGACTTTTAACCTCGATGATCTTGGGATACCCATCATGCTAGGCCTAGGTTTGGGTCATGAAAATCTTTGTATCATATCCTAGGGTTAGGGTCATTAGGTTTCCATAAAGTCGTGTTGAGTAGAGTCCTTTTTATGGGTGTGTAGCGTGCCACGCTCATAAGGGGGACTACAAGACATTTAGCAATATTTCCCTTCCTTATTTTCTATTTTGGGCTATAGAGTTCAGGGTCATGGAATTTTTCTAATCCCTAGTTTACTAGTTTTTTAGATCATGCCTTCTTGGAGGTTTTATGTTCATTAAAACTTTGTTAGACCCTTTGTCCTACCTGAGAACAATGTGATGGAACTCGACCTACTTATTGAGTGTAGACTCGATTTAGGGTCCTTGCTCGTGATTGTACTGCCCCTCATGGAGTTCCACTAATTCCCACTAGTCCTTTTTGGGCTTCCTGAGCTGATGATACCATGCCTCAATGTCTCAAGATAAAATCTATAATGTGGAGTTCTGTCAGTCCATTTATTTGCTTACTCAGTTAGTGACCTCCGAGTCTCATAAGTCAGATCGTGTTGGTTCTATTGCTCCTTCTTTTAAGGCCATGAGAGTTGGCCAGCATATGAAATTGAATCCCCCAACGTTTATTGGCTCTCAGGTTTAGGAGGATCCTCAAGAATTTGTTGATGAGATGGAGAAAATATTTAGGATGATGCATGCTTCCGGTTCTGAGGGTATGGTGTTTGCTACATTTTAGTTGATAGATATGGCATATCAGTGGTATGAAGAGCTGGAACGGTTGAAAGGTGATGATATGCCATATCTATCAAAGATTTTGAGGGAATCTAAATACAAAGATTTTGTGAACTTGAGGCAAGGGATGATTAGTGTGAAGGAGTATTCGCTAAAGTTCCTTGAGTTGTCTCATTATGCTTCGGAGTTAGTGTCTAGCATGAGAGCTAGAATGAGGAATTTTGTTTTAGGTTTGTCTCGTGACTTGGTATTGGAGTGTAAGGTGGTCATATTGAACAATGACATAAACATCTATAGACTTATGCTTTAAATACAACAATCGAAGATAAAAAAAAAAAAGACACATAGATATTGGGGAAAGGTAGAGTAACGAGTTCAGGCATTTTGAGTAGGGTAGAGGTCAGCAAGCTAGTAGGAGAGATGGTAGGCAATGGAGCAAGAAAAGGACATGGGGAAAATCTAGTTCATTTTTTTGGCTAGTGCTCCTTATCCAAAGCTATCTAGTGATCGTTGATTTCCAACTAGTAGTGGTCTGAAGGCACAGGTTCCTAGTCTCATGCTAGTTGAGCTCAGTCAACCCCGCCATATGCATCTTAGAGATTTTATAATAAGATTAACCAGTGTTGTTATGATAAGGGGAGAAATTGGTACTTTAATTATGGTGAACTTGTTCATATACATCGGGGTTTCCCCATGGCTAAGGTAGCCAATGGGCTAATAAAGTTTTGATCACCACTTCTTCAGCTTCTGTACCAAAGGTTGTTATTTCTCGTACTAGCACTTGTTGTAATAGTCTCTATTCTCTTTACACCATTTAGGAATCTGAGGCTTCTACTCATGTTGTCACTGGTATGTTAAAGCTATTCTCTCATAATGTGTATTGTCTGCTTGATCTGGGGTTCACCCTTTCATATTTGACCCCATATATTGCTCTGCATTTTGGTTTTAGCCCCAAAAGTATTTTCGACCCTTGTTTTGTGTCTACTTTGATGGGTGACTTTATTATGGATAGAAATATCTATAGAGGTTGTGTGGTTTCTATCTTTCATCAGGCGAGTTTGGTGGATTTAGTAGAGCTTGATTTGGTAGACTTCAATGTAATCTTGCGGATGGATTTACTTTATTCGTCCTATGCTCCTTTAGATTGTAGGACTTGAAAGGTAAGTTTGTCATTTCCTAATGAACTGGTAATTGAATGGGAGGGAAGTTCCTTAGTTCCTAAAGGGACATTTATTTCTTATCTTAGAGCTTTGAGGATGATTTCCAAGGGGTGTCTATATCATTTAGTTCAGTTTAAGGATTTTAGTTTGATGTACCCTCCTTGCAATCTGTCCCTATTGACAATGAGTTTCCTCACATGTTTTCCTGGTCTTCCTCTTGATAGGGAATTCAATTTTAGGATTGATCTTAAACTAGATACCCATCCTATGATGCAACCTGACTGGAGGCCTTTTTATTATGGGCATCCCAAGTTCGATCAGGACCGAAGATCACCCCCGTTACCCAACCCAACTTCCCGCTGCCTGCCCTGAGTTAGCTGAATTTTGATAATATAACAATATAGTGTAACAACTCATATAAAGGCTCTAGGATATGATCATAACTGCAACTGACCAAACTGAGTTCAATTATCCCACACCAACAATCCAACCATACCAAACCTATACCAAAGCAAGGTCCATAAACTAGGCCATAACCAAAGATGTTCCAAAATATGATATAATTAATCCCAAAATGAAATATGATGGAAAAGTGAAAAATTATGTTCGATGGTTCCAGCCTCAATACCAATATCAATGCTAAGGCTGACACCTATACCGATCTCTCTCATTCCAAACCATAGTAGTACCATAAAGCCTCTAACCAAAAGAGTAATAATATTCGATTGGGGCATGCCCCCAACCATGGACAAAACCAATATCCAAAATAAAATAAAATTCTCTAGAAATATCGGTATCATGAAATGGAGCCATCTAAAAGGATGGAAGTTCACCACTTCAGTCCAAATACTGATCCCCGAGCCAATCACTTTTTAAGAATGTAGAACGGCTGGTTCTTACATAACGTGGGTGTACAGCCACCAGTAGATGGGTTAGCAGTGAATGATAGCATGATCTTAGGATAAGGATTAAATAATGCCATTTATAAAGCCAAGTAAAACAATCCATATGCGCACAACCATACATATATATAACCATGCCGGGAAAGGGGACTCGGTTTAGCATGTATATAAAATCTTTACCTTGGGTTGTGTAGCTTTTCCGCCTTAAACCAACCATGGACTATATGGGTTCAGCTTCCCCAACTAAAAGGGCCCTAGTATGTGTAGCTATATTACCAGGGAAGAAAACTTGGGATGACTAGTTCATCCCCTAAACTTTAGTGTGACATCATACTCTTGATCACCAACACCCACCTCGCATCGCCAAATATGAATGTCCAGTTTTGGTCCCCCGGGACCTCCACCTTCCACAGCTTTCCAACATATCCTGCCATTATTGCCTAATTGAAAACATTACCAAGGAAGCAATCAATCCACTTACCATTTATTAATCAAGGCCATTTAGTGGCGGTATCGTCATACCGACCATACTTGCAAGTACTATCCATTGCCAACCATATATAGGTTTAAGGTGACTTCCAAGTGCCCTTCTATTTACCATATTAAAACACTTGGGGGATTCCATATTCCCTACAAGCATAACCATTTACCTATTTACCTTTCCAAACAAGTTAAACCATGCATAATTCCTTTAACAAGTTTTAAAGCAAGCAAGAGTTCTATTAAAATACTCAATGCAATGAAAACATTATTATAGGCATTTTGTCAAACACATTGGGGGCATAATATAACCAAATTGAGTTCCAATTACCATTAAACCATTCCCATGCAATCCAAATGTCTAAAAAAACTATTAATGCACATTAAGTTTAATTAAAACCAATGAAAATCATAACCAACCATTTAATATCAAAACCCCTAATCATATTTGAAATCCAAAATTATACAATCAATAAAGTCATGAAAACATTCATAAAACCATGATTTTAGTTAGAATTAACAATGAGGTAAGAGAATATGACAAACCAAGATGATGATGGAAATAATCACCAAGACAAGCCCTAAACCAATCCTCTAGTTGAAACCCTAGCTTCCCTTGCCTAAAAGAGTTTAAGAGAATTATAGTCTTTAAGAAGAGATTCTAAGTGTTAATGAATGGAATAATAGGGTAAATAGGTTTCTAAGTAGGTTAAAAGTCATGGGACCTTATTATGATAACTGGGAAAATGTCCAGAATGCCCCCACTTAAGTTGCACAAAATCCTGTCCCAGGGATACGTCTGACCATTATGCGTCGTACCTTCTAATACGAGTGGTACCCTACACTCGTATCCTAAGACTCAACCTTTGGATCCAATACTTTCCAATATATGGCTCATCTAACCAAGTCGTATCCAAAGCGTATGATCTGTACCCATCATCTATATCCCTAGTAGATTTAAACCCAAAGAAAATTTAGACACTATCCACCATACAAGTCCTTTGTATGACTCATACCCTAGCTTACCCCTCATGGTGGGCCCCTTACAATCAGATCCAACCTAAGTAACCAAGTCTAAAATTAAGTTAAGGAACCAAATGATACATAACCACCAATACGATTCATACCCCTAAGTCATATCCATTCCAGTAACCCAAATACATCACACCAACCAACACTGGTCAGCATAATACATGACCATACCATTCGTATCATAACATATATCTCATAACCTTGAGTTGTATTGGGTCCAGAGACCAGAATTCCACCAAATTTTCTAAGGTCCAGAAACCAGGGTATTTCAGTCTCCCCTACTAGAAACATTCATCCCCGAATGATAGACAAGGAAGAGGTAACCACACACACGAGTCATTTGTATTATCAAATATATTCCCAATATTTAACAAAGTTAGAAAATAAAGAGGCAAATATATTATTATTTCCTTTAACAAACTTGGAAAATAAAGATTTGCAAAAAACACATACCTTTCGCATGAATCTCAGGTACAGAAAACAAATGTGGATATTTGGACTTCATGTCCTCCTCCGTTTCCCATGTAACTTCTTCCACCTTATGGTTCCGCTAAAGAACCTTAACTGAAGCCACATCCTTGGTCCACAACTAACGAACCTATCTATCTAAGATCTCAATTGGGATTTCTTCATAGGACAAAGAATTAGTGATACCCTATCTTTCCAAAGGAATAATCGAAGAAGGATCATAAATGCACGTCCTCAACATGTACACATAAAAGACCAGAAAACCAAACTCAAGATATAAGGAAACTCCAGTTTATAAGCCATAAACCAATTCTCCACAAAACCTCATAAGGATCAACATACTGGGGTCTGAGCTTCCCCTTCTTACCAAACTACACTACTTCCTTCATGGGAGATACCTTAAGGAAAACCTTATCCCTAACCTCAAATTGTAAGTCTCTACGCCTAACATCCACAAAAGATTTTTGGCAACTTTGGGCAGCCTTAAGCCTCCTCTAAATCACCCTCACCCTCTCTATATCCAGGTAAAAAAAGTTGGGACAAAACATATCCACCTCACCAAGATCAAAGCAACAAATAGGAGATCTATACCTCCTAGCATACAATGACTTAAAAGGGACCATACTAAGACTATAATGATAGTTATTATTGTATGAAAACTCTAACAAAGGTAGATGCTCAACCAAATTTCCACCATAATCATCACCCAAGCCCGAAGAATATCCTCTAATGTCTGAATAGTTCTCACTAATCTCCCATCTGTCTGAGGGTGGAAAGCAATACTCATACTAACCTTAGTCCCCAACCTTTTTTGAAAAGATAGCTAGAAATAAGATGTAAAATACCTACCACGATCATAAATAATCAAAATAGGCACCCCATGTAGCTTCACAATCTCCTAAAGATACAGCTTCACATAATCCTCCATCGAGAAGGTAGTCTGCATTGGCAAAAAGTAGGCAGACTATGTCATCCTATTCACCATGACCCAAATTGAATCATATTGATTTTGAGACCAAGGAAGATCGGTACCAAAGTCCATATTGTTCACTTCCGATTTCCACTAGAGAAAATCAATTTCTTTACACAACCCTCCTAGCCTTATGTGCTCAACCTTTACCTGTTGACACACCATGCACTTGACCAGAAAATCAGCCACATTCCTCTTCATGACATTCCAACATTAGATCTCCTTAAGATCATGATACATCTTAGTCTAAACGATACGAATAAGATAGTGCGATTCATATAACTCAGCCAAAATTCTTTGTCCAAATTGTCGACATCAGGGAGACATAACCTCCCTTGGTACCCTAAAGTAACATAACCACCAATATCAAACACCACTACCTTTTTCCCACCAACCTCACTCTTGATTTTTATCAAGATAGGATTTAGCACTTGATTCCCCTTAATCTGTACACCATGATATGATCGAACCACTTTTTGTGCCATCACACCAACCTCACACTTGGAGATTATTATTAAATGGTATTCTCATGGTTTACCTGCATTTGTTTATGGTTTATAGATTTTGGAACCCATCGGGTGCATCGACATGGAGAACTGAATGAAGGTCATAGATTACCCTAAATTCATGGTTTTTGGTTGGGAGTTGGTACTAACCTTAACCCACTTGCATAATTGTTTTTAAAATATAGACAATTACATGGTCTTGCTTACTTTGCTAAACTATGGTATTCAATTAACGGCTAAACAGATAAAAATGGTTTTGAAAGGCCTTGATGTCCATGGATTGATTTTAAATTAGAACTTTGGAGTCTTATGGATAATTAATTTGGTTTGGCCTAATGAAATTGGCATTCAAACATAATTAATTTGTATGACAATACCATTTGGTAAATGCCTTTATAGATGACTCTTTTGATAAATGGATGGGTTATGTGCAAATATTTTAATTAGGCTTAATGGGTGTTGTTTAACTCACTGTAGAAAGTGGAGGTCTAGGGGGGTAGATTGATATTGAGAACCAAATTTGCTGGTGTAGGGGCCTTGTTGGCTGTGTGCATAGTTCACACTTTATACATAAACATATTAGAATGGTTGGATCCTCGGTGGCTTTGTCCTTTCCTTTAATTTATCCGGTTTGTGCGTCTAACACACACTGGGGCCCTTTCGGTGGTGGGAGAGGACCCATATATCCCGTGGGTGTTTTTAGGACGATTAGAGCTACACAGTAAAGGATAATGATTTTAAACATCATGCTAAATCTTGTTCCCTAGACCAACATCTTATATATATATATGTATGTATGCATGTACGTGAACATGTACATTGAGTTTGAACTTGATTTTAATTGGCTTTATTTTATCCCAATCCTGAGTTACATGTTAGTGATAAACCAGTAACCGTTCTAGGATGCTACATTATTTAATAATGTAGGGTTCGAAGACACTTCTTTTACCCTTGTACAACATTAGTTTATCTAGTTTGTCGGTTGGTTTGTCGTAAAGTGGTGTTCTTCTATCTTTTGAAAAGCTTGGTCATTCTATCGGTTTCTTTCCATATTTTCGAATTGAATAGTTCTCATTAACATTATCATTGTCATTATCACTGTCAAGGTTGGGGAAATATCTTGACTTAGTTTTATATTTGGATTGTTTTAGAGTCTTTTTGTGTAGATATATAGTTGGATAGTGTAGTTGACTCTTAGAGCTTATTATAGAGTTACATTAACTGTTATATCTTTATTCTATGGTTCTCTTCTTCTTTGATATTATTTATATTCTGCTTAGTTAGGTATGTTATAGGGATAGTCTCCGATCATTAGTGGGCTTTAGATATCTGTCAAGACTAGGCCGGGGGTCGGCTCATGACATTTCAACTCTGTTGGGGCCATCCTATATAGAGTAACAAAAATAAGCTTAGTTCCTAGGTCAACATTGATAGTAAAGTCAATATCACAATTCAACATACAGGCATATCTGTGGGGAAAATATCCACGAACTCATAGACAACATGAAATTAATCCAAAGAAGGAGGTGAAGCAATAGTAGAATCACGTTTGATCCATATAAGAGAAACATTCCCACTCAACAAAACGATAAGGCTGAAGGAAAGGTACAACTCTCTTGGGTCCCAAATAAAGCACACTCTTTCAAGCTATCCTTAGCACACTCAGTGGAGCTAAAGTCATGGTATTAACAAAACAATCAAGGACAGCATGATAAAGAGCTAACCAATCCATATCCAAGATGACATAAAAATATACCATATCTAGTAAAATCAGATCTACCCAGGTCTCACAGCCAACAAAAGTCACAACATAAGATCTATACACCCAACCCACTACTAAAGAGTCTCCTATAGGGGTAGATACACCAATAGACATATGAAGAGGCCCATAAGAGGAATCATCCAAAGCAAAGCATGCAGATACATAGGAAAAAGCCGAACCTAGATCAAATAACACATATGCAAATCTAAAATAAATGGGGATATACCTTTGATGATGGCATCGGAGGCATCTGCCTCTGGCCTAATAGGTATAGTATAGCACACACCATATCTACTACCTGGTTGAGTATCCCTACAACCATTACCACGGCCACTACTACCTTTACCTCTCGCACATCTAGTAAAACCTCTAGCTCTAACATCCAATATAGGATTAGCTTTGAAAAAAGGATGAGGACAATCCTTGGCATCATGGCCAGTCTCATCACACGGATGGCAAACCCTGTGGCCTAGCTCAAATGAAGGAGGTTTGACTGAGCTAAGACAACCACCTAAAACTGATAGACCAGAAGACCCACTACCTAAACTCTATAAGACTGCCTGCACTGTTCTACCATAATACCTAAAAAATTCTCTAGAATCTCTACCTTGAAAGTTGTGACCTCTAAACATACCCAAATGATGTAACTTCTTAGAGCCTCCCTAAAATGCTTGATGAATAGACTCAATAATCTTAGCATGATCTACAGTAAACCGATGTGATGCTTCATATACTACCATCTGAGACATAGAAAGCTGGAGAGAAACATCTAGGTACTTCAAAAGCATCTATATCTTCTAAGACTCGGTAGCAATACTGATATAAGATTATCTAGAAAAGGCATGGAATCATGAATCATACTCCGCAACAATCATAAATCCCTTCTTCAAATAATGAAACTTATCTCTCATCTGTTCTCTCAAACTAACGGCATAAATTTATCAAAAAAGGCCTCTGTAAACTAATCTAAGTCATCTCTTGCGAACCAAGAGGACAACAACCAATGAGTGACCTCTATCAATCTCTAGTGGCATTTCTCAAGTGGTAAGTAGAATAAGCAACCACATGTGACTTGAGCAAACCATGTTTATGCAACTTCTATAAAAAGTCCATCTAGAACTCATAGGAATCCTCACCTACAAGAACACTGAATCTAGGAGGACCTAAATGAGCTAATCTCTCAAACATCTTCTGATTCTCAGAAGACATAGTTGTACATGCAATAATAGGAGGCATAGTAAAGTGGCTAGCTGATAACCTATCTAAGGAGGCACAATAGTAGGAGTCTAAACTCCAGACCTTAAAACACCATACTCAGATACAAGCATTGAAGAAGGAACAATACTCGGAGTCTGTAGAGTACAATAAGCATATGTTGATACAAAATGAGAATCCATACTCAAAACTGAAGGAACATCACAAGTACGCTATAGCACAGACGGGGGTACAACACTTTGGAGCTAGATAAAAAATAGGTATACTAAAAGAAGCAACCTCCAAATGAGTAAGTAAGTGAATCGGCAACCCCTTTAAGACTAGGGTATAAGAACTCAGTGGAACTAGAAGAGGAGCCATAGCTTAAAATTTCTAATCATGAGGATCATGGAAACATCCCATAATGCTATCTCAAAACAAGTCAAAACCTCCTGCCCATCCTCCATGTCGAGCCTAACCACGACTGTTATCTCGCTCTCTAGACAGGGCTCTCTAGTCAGACAAAGGATCTAAATCTCTAGCTTTACTGGATCTAGTCCTCACCATCTTTGCCGATAAAATAAAACATGAATTAGAACATAGGGTATGAAATATCTGGATGACATATGTTCAAATAAGAGAAGTTTCTGAAAGATATCTCATAGTCTCTTAAAGATAGATATGGATGTCTATGTATCGGTCTTTAAGACTCTATTAGATACCTCGTTCTTACTCTATTTTTGAACAATAAAGCCCTCACTCTGATTACCAATTTATGATGAACCAAAAACTAAGGGTCATGATGGCACTTTTTGCAGTAATCCTTGACAAGTAAGACTATCACCCAAATTGATAAAAAAATGAGAAAATCAATACCAATCCAAGGCAAGACCATTATAATAGAGTCAAACTATATATATATAGTAATAGCAGAAATAAAATCAAGATACCAACTGAATCCAACGACCTGGTGTCATAGTGTAAGAAATAACTAGTACAAATTGAGGTCAAAAATATATATGATATCATAACACCAATAGAAATCTATCTCTGAATACAACTAAGTCATAGTCTAGATAAGAAAAGGTAGAAGTCAAGTCTAGATATTTATCAACTTCAACCTCGAATGGGCTCAAAATATTTCCTGAATTAACTAATCGTAAGGTGCACTTATACCTGGATCTGCACCGAAATGGTGTAGTAGATTTGAATACACTCTACTAATACTTAGTAGGTATCATAGGACGACTGATTAAAGCAGAAAATAAAGCATATAACTGCAAACTCTAGGCACGTCACCTACATTATAAATGTCCAAATTGTATCCAACATTGTCTCCACTAATAGTTCTACCATAAACACATGCAACTAAGGGTAGGGAAAGAAGGGCAAGTACACGCATACATTAAATAAAAGTATAGAAAGGTAGAAAAAATGAATAGATACCAAGTCAAAGACAAAAAATACAATCATAACATAATCACAATATGTGAAGTAAAATAATGATAATAATGATGATGTATTGTACCAGGTTGCCGCACATCCTCTATATGCACATATAGAGCTAAAGCTTCTAGACATAAGACCCATGGGGTTTCTCAACCTATATACAACCAATATCTATATCTCCTCTTCAACACATGCACCTGTAGAGGGTTTTTAAAATGCCATAGTTTCTATCAAAAAGCCAGTATTTCTTATAATTCCAGTATTTCTAGTATTTTTAGGGGTGCCAATGTTTTATGAATGAATATTATATGAAGATGTAATTCTCACAACCAACAAAAATGAGAATATCTAATATCTAACCAATATACCAACCACGTGAGCCAGAAATCCATTTAGATCAACTATCCATCCATGGTCCATTATAATCTACAAACCATCAAGTGGAATATGCAAGAAAATATCATTGATACCACATAATTTAAAAAATATTGGCTTTTCAACCAAAAAGAGTGTAATCAATCATACATTTGTCAATACTAAGCCAACAACATCATAGAAGACCCCCACATTATCATATATAACAATTAATGTCTACAACCACTAAATATTATTCACATAGGCCTCTATACGGGCGCATAAATCACCTAACACATTATCTTTGACACAAACCAATACACATAGCATACTTTTATATTACTATTGACTATGCAACCCAGTCTAAAGTAAGTTATGCCATAACCTACCTATAATGTTGAAAACTGGTCCCATATGCCTTCAATTAGGATTTATCCCCTTATGAACAGACCTAAAATCAACAAAAATGAACAAATAGAGAATCTACATATCAAAAAAAAATTAATTTATTCCTAAATTGACTAGTTTTAAATCGAGATCAAAATGGACCACCGAAATGGGTTTTAAAAAAAACGGTAAATCTAGAATTTTTGTCCAAAAATATATTTCACATGATAAGTGGAACTCATGGAAGAAAACCCAAGAGAAAACAGGTTGAAATTGGGGTTTCAATCAAAGAAATATTATATTTAGGCCTTCCAAGACAAACTCCCAAAATTCCACCTTTGAATCCAAGTTTTAGCTAAGTTTAAATCTTAAAAATCAAAGAAAAGTAATTCAAATAGGAATTTTGAGCTTGTCCAATCTTAAAATTTTTTAAAAAACTGCTCGAAATATCAAATTCCCAAGCTCTAAGTCTTAAAAAATAGTGAAGAAACAAGAAAGGATTATTTATACCCAGGGCCACAAGTGCGTCAAAAGCTGGAAAGTAGCCACTTTAGTCACCACTAAAGCAGTCAAGTGTTGCTTTAGTGGTACACCCTACGGCAGTTGATATGCTAATGCAGTCTAGGGCTGTTTTAGCTCCCTCCTATAAAGAGGATAAGTTCCACTAAAGTGCCATTACTCATTTGGAAACTGGCCTCTTAAAGCAACCAATTGATGTTTTAGCTCTTCCTGCTAAAGTGGCCAAAATGACATTGTAGAAGCTGCACTAGCTAAGGTGCATTACCTAGAAACTTAGAGAATTCCAAGTCTCCGCAGGACCCTCAAGATTCATCTGGAATCCCAAAAATGCAAATGAAATATGTTACCATATCAAATTCGACACTTTAAACTCAATAGCGATATTAGATTTTTGAAAAATCATCATTTTCACAGAGTTGACCCTCAAAACCTAATTTTAAAACATTCCCCAACCAAGGTTGGAAATAAAATTTTAGAGCAATAAAACCAAACCAACCATGTTACCAAACTAAAATTGATGTTCCAGACCTACTAGTACAGTCCATTATGCTATCTGATGCATAAATTATCAAACATAGATCAATGTAAATTATAAGAGTTTTTAAGCCACCAAAAACCACAATTCTACATGTCACATCGAATTGCATTAGGAATTATGCCAAACTTCCCCACATGCCAGAAATACCATAATGAAACCACAGGGAAGGGCAAAATAGTCAAATCACATATAAACATGCTTCACATAAAATACCAAAAAATAGGTCATTACACCATGTTAAGTATTAGAATCTATATTTTTATTGAGGATGATCAAACTAATATAGAGAAAGAGTTTTGAATTCTAGAAGGAAAAGGTGTGTACTTAGGGTACTATAATTTATCATAGATTCTACATCTGTAATCAATACAAGTTCCTAGTTAGTATCCTCAAGCAGCTAAGGTTTGAAAAGACTAAGGTTGTATTAGATAGTGTTAAGAATTTTAGCATGGGTTTTGCTTCCAGTATGTGTGATGGTTTTTTGCTAGAGATGCAAGTTAGTATAATAAGAAGAAAGGATAGATGCTTAGGTTGAAGGGTAGCCTATTATTTTTGTTAGTTAGAGTTTAAGTTTTTTGTGATTACTATAAGGGATAGATACTGTTAAGAACACTATCGTAGAAGTGATTACCAACAAGGGTTTATGTCTACTGATATAGTCTTTTAGTAGGATTTTAGCATTGAAGTGAATAGTACTAACCAATCATTAGAGTAAAATTACTATAATTCAACTTGGAGATTGTTGAAGTTGTCCACACACTTAGAATGAAGTCTTTGATATTAAGGGGAAATGATAGGATAAAGAATCAAGTAATGTTTGAGATTCAAGTAGTAAAGCTAGTAAGTTCAAGAATAGAACTAGGGGGAGGAAGATACCTAAACTATTCATAACTTAGTATATTGCTTGTACTTCAGTCATTATGATACTCTACTAATGCATTTCTTTTCAGTTTCATAACCATAATTCATATTCATGCTCTTCATACAAATATATGTCTATTCTCAATTTCTAGTATGAGGAGTAATAGTTTACTCATTAGTCCATGTCATACAAATGTAAGTCTATTTTTAGTTTTGCTTATTTTATTAGGCTTGATATTTCACAAAGTGTTTACTTTTTAGTATTTATATATATATTTAGCTACTCATGAATTATGCCAGAATCAAGGGTTAGTTTGGGACCACTTATGGTTCTAAGCATTGATTACATCTAAAGTGCAGGATCGGTGCATGAAAACAAGTATATAATTTACTAGACCTATATTATGTAGGATTTTAACTGAACCAATGTACTTGGGGCTAAGCTTGTATCTCTATCCTAACTGAATTATCTCCTTGATGGGAGAAACCCTAAGTTGTATATGTTTAACCTTCTTGAAGAAGATTTCTCTTACTTTACGATCTACGTACTAATTTTGTCGACTTTGCAATTCTAACAAATTATCATGACCTTACCTTCTCTTAAGACTCTGTAAATAAATGAGTGGCTAAGGATTTTATATCACCCACCTCAATACCAGAGTGACAACTATTATTATTTAAGAATTCATATAATGTTAGAATCTAATCCCGAATACCCTTAAAGTCATCCATGTATGAACGAAAAATGTCTTCCAACACTTGCATAGTCCTCTTAGACAACTCATCTATCAATAAATGGAAAGTAGTAGGGAGATCTATTAACCAACTCCTTATGTGAGTTGTACCAAAATGAAGATGTAATCTGTGTACCTTTATCAGATAGATAGAGACTTCAATCCATGTAACCATAAGACCTCCTTAACATAGATCTTGGATAACTTCTCTTTATAATAATTCACCTATACTAGAATGAAATATGTTGACCTATTTAACCTATCAACAATGATTTAAATTGAATCATACTTCCCCGAGATCTTAGGAAGATCTACAACAAAGTCCATTGAAATCATCTCTTATTTCCATTTTGAAAATAGGCTCTCTGAAGTAGACCTATGGGCAAAAGATGCTTATATTTTACCAACTGGAAATTCTAATACTTTGCCACATAATCCACTATGTTTTTTTATGTGGGTCCACCGATAAAGTTGTCTCAAATCACAATATATCTTGGTTGTATTATGATGTGTGGAATACCTTGAGTCATGAGCTTATACAAGAAGATTAGGAATTAAATCATCAATACAGGGCACCCATATATTCACTCTTTCATTTTGAAAACATCTGCAGCATAAAGAGCAGCCTGTCAGACCTTACTATGCACCACTTTCATTTGAAACTTATTTAACTTAACATATTCAAACAATGAGGCCTTGATTTGATCTCGGAATATCGACCTTACCACAACCCTATCCAATACTTCCCCTTCTTCTGACAATCCAAAATTGCATTAATAGAGTTTGAAACTCTTTAACTAAAGGATACCTTATTACCTTAAAATAAGAAAAACTTCACATACTTAGAGATTTCCTACTCAAATCATCTTCCACCATACTGGTCATTCCCGAATTGTATTAGATGTTAACATCCTAATCTCTTAACAACTCCATCTACTATTGCTAGATCCATTCCATAAGTTAGATACATCATCTCATGAACTTTTAATTGCCTTGAAGCATAGGTAATCACATTCTTATCCTGCCTCAACATAGTACACAAGCTAGAATGTGAAGTATCACAAAACACATTAAAATATTTGCCTTAAAAAGACAAGGCGATAAATACAGTTATGGTTGAAAGAGACTTGAGCCTTTGGAATCTCTATTCAAATTTATCCGACCAAATAAAAGATACTTCCTTTTAAGTCAATCTCATCAATTGCATAGAAATAGAAGCAAAGTCCTTAACAAACCTATGATAATAACTTGCAAAAAGGATACAAATGTCATATAGAATTTAAATTTTGAGAAATTTGCATAAGGATTATTCTCTTTCTTTTCCACCTAGGAAATACAAAAATTCCCTACATGCGCTTCCTTACTCTAGAGTAGACAAAAATGTCCTCAATAAATAAATTAACAAATGAATCCGGGAAGGACTCAAAGACACTCTTCATAAAAAAATAAAGTCTTTTGGTGCATTAGTTAATCTAAATGGAATTATCAAAACTTACAATGACCATAGTAAGTTTGATAGACAATATTAGGAATGTCTTTAGGCTAAATTTTTCAATTGATGATACCCCAACCTTAGATCTATCTTAGAGAACACCAAAGGACCCTAAACTTATCAAACAAATCATCTATGCTAGGGAATGGATACTTATTATTGATGGTAACCTTATTTAATTTTTGATAATCCATGAATATTTGAAGACTACCATCCTTCTTTGGACAAATAATACTGGAGCACCCCAATGCAAAGCACTAGGATGAATAAACCTTTACCAAGCAGATCCTGCAGCTAAGTCTTAAGTGCTATTCACTTGGATAGAGCAATTTTATAGGGATGAATAGAATTGGGAGAGTGCTCGACTCTAAATCAATACAAAAGTCAAGGTACTAATCTAGAGGCATACAATCTAAATAAGTAGGGAAAGATTTTTAAAATACACACACTAAATGAAATTCAAAAGATATAATGTCAACATTAGTGTCTCAAAGTTGAGCTAAAATGGTTTATAACCCTTTCCCTCATAGTTTCTTAGCATTAATATAAGTAATCAATTTCATCGGAGAATGTCTATAGACATCTTCCCACTCTTGTGTATCCATCCCCTGCATTAGTAAAGTAACAGTCTTGGGACTACAATGTAAAATTTCATGATGAGTAAACAATCACAGCATACTAAAGATTATATCAAATTCTAACATCTCTAGAATCAACAAATTAACTCAAGTCTAAAAACACATACACGTTACTAAAAAGGCACGATTAACATAAGTTATTATAATAAAATCACCAATCAGAGTTTATACATAAACAGGTAAATCAAATATGTTACATATCATATTCAACCCCAAATCAAATCTAATAGATACATGTAAGAAGTAAAAACCTAGATCAAATAATACTAAATCCATCTGGTCTATGACAAGAATAGTACATAAATAGCAGCATCAGATGCCTCAGACTTTAATTTGCCCAGAAAGATATAAAAAATTTCCAAATCATTAATCTGAGTTCCTCTTTTAGCATTGCACCATATCTAATAGTATTACCACTTTCCTAATTACCACCTTGATCGTCTTGATAACCACTACACCCACCCTATAAAAAATCTCAAAAAATACCTCCACACCTCTATTTTTACTAGATCAAAGGCTCTAGGCTACTGTTGACTTTGGAAATTTAACTATTTAACTCAAAGAAAATTTATCTTTAAATGTTCAATACCACTACAAGGATAGCATATTTCATCTAAAGAATGTCAACGATTAAAATAATTTAAAGTTGTAATGACCCTCTAGGTCATTTTTCATAATACTGCTTAATTTCACTGTTAGAGCTTCTCCAAAGTTGTCCCAAGTCATTTATGATGTGCTGGCTCTGATAGTTGTTGGGCGGTTTGTTTGATTTTTAGATCCAATTCTCCGTTTAAATGTGTAGAAACATCAGTAAAATTATCACGGATTAGAATTACAACTATACTAGAAGCTCCATAATAATTATTTTATCTAGGTAGACCCTTTTGGACTCCATTGTACCCGGTCTTATTTTGACCCATTGGTCAAAAAGTCAAAAATTGAAAGATATGGGTGTGGACCCACAAGTGTACTAAATGACCTCAGATGGAAAATATAACTTCACCATACATCTAAAAAATCATATTCAGTGTTATTACATAGTTTATTTGTGAAAATCAGAGTTCGAATGACTCCTAAAGGTCAAAAACAAGTTTTGACCTTGTTAGCACCGGAGCATGACAATACCAACCAACGAAGGGAATCAAGGGAGTGCGGTTATTTTCTTCTGCAGAATGAATGCAGTACCTCTTTTCCTAGTGGGGTTATAAATAGCCACCTTGGTCAAGATTTGGCCATTTTTCACCTCACATTGAGCTCTAGAAACGATAAAATGACATGACAACCTAAAATTAATACTTGGGGATGAGTTAGAAGCTTGATTAACATACATATATTCATGATTAACATAGAATTTGAGTTAAGAATTCTTAATTTTCATGCTTGAATTTCTTGGATTTTTATCCAAAACCACAAATCTCTTAAGGGCTTGTTTTTTGCCCAAATAAGCTTTGTTACTTCATTCTTAAGGTTTATGATTCCCTAATGGTATTTGAATATTGGGTTTATCCCAAAATGTGTTTTTCATATGTTCAACTCACTTTGGGTTTTTGTGTTATTTTTGAAACCAAAGAACAATGGTGCAATATGGGTATCAATATTGTCGTTATGATATTTAGATTTTGTTTTTGATAGCTTGTCTCCTTGAAGAAGCTTCTCGGAAGGAAAAATCAAAGATTTAGTCGATTGTTGAGCATTCCTGAAATTTGAGATAGGATAGATTTACCCCTTGTTAGATTAAGCTATGATTTGATATAAATGTGATACCTTGTTAGATTGGATGGGTTTTGAGTATTGGTTTGATGAAATGAAATACATAGGTTAGTTAGACCAATTAAGCTATATGAATCTTAAACATTGGAAAGTTGCTTTGTTTCCTATTATTTTTAGGTGGAATTGACTTTATTTCTTGTGCTTAGTATGAGAATACCTTAGAAAACTTAATCTTAGCTGAAATGCTCTAGTTTCTAATACTTAGAGTAGGTTGGCCTTAGCTGCTAATACTAGTGAAGGTCGCATTAGTTTTGTTGGACTTAGTAAAAGTGCTTGAGTAAAATATCTACCTTTGGTATATGGTGTCTTGCCATATATCTAAGGTTACTTTAGATACCATAGCCTAGTCTGGGGTAGAAATTGACATAGAATACATTTAGTGATTTAGATGTGGGCTTGTTGATGCACCTTAAGGAAAGACTCAAGATTAGTTCCCTTGAACCTTTACCCTTAGTAATTGACTAGAGAGTAACCCTTTGTTGAAATATTGACGATCCTTGGTACTTGTTGGTCATGTTGAATGGCATTAGAGATGATGCCCAGGTGACTATGCCTTTGTATTCCTTTATTGGCCAAAGCATATGCGAAGCTACTAATTATGTTATTAATATTAACTATTGTTTGGGCTAATAAATATGAAATTAAATAAGCCCTTGTTTATAATACGGCCTAAGCAATGAATGATGTTATCAAACAAACTATGAATAAGCCATATATATTATGTCATGCTTTAGCCATCATTCATACTAATGATAAATTATAGCTCGGCCAATAGTAGACCAACAAATACGCTACTAATGATCCATTGTTCATGACATCGCTTATTGTTATACCCAAGGTCTAAATGACTAGATTATGGATTATGTAAAGATCACTCATTGATTATACTTTTCATTATGCCATTGTTAGGGTAGTGTGTGGGCCGTCAACTAAACTATTTCCCAAGTTATAATTATGCTTAATAATTATGCTAATAGATCATATTGGAAATCTTCCTTATTGTTGATATTAGAAAAAATAATGTAAATTATTCTAGAAGGCACACTTATTGAGTATGTTAAAGAATTTTAAATAAATTATGTTTGGACTCATGTTATGTTTTTGTCTAGTAACCAAACTAGTGATTATTCTAGAAAGCCTTCGTGTTGCTAATATTATGAGTCAAGATACTATGGGCTCTAGAAGGTATATTTATTGACTACATGAGAAGATATGCTACTAACCATGTTGAGCCCATTAATGCCCTATAATATTCATTCTATATATATTCATATATTTATGGATAAATTTTCATTGACGATGAATGATGAGTTATGAAGGTATAATTCTCCTTACTTCTCTTTTACTTTAGCCCTCATGGGGCTCGTCTTTTACTTTAGCCCTCGTAGTGCCTGCACTTTACTTTAATCCTCATGAGGCTTGTCATTTACTTACTTTTCACTTACTTTAGACCTCGTAGGGCTTGTCAGTTACATACTTGTCATTTACTTTAGCCCTTATGGGGCTTGTAATTCACTTACTTGAAATTTGGTTTAGCCCTTGTAGGGATTATTATTTATTATTTATATGATGAATACTCTCGATAAGGATAGAGTATATATTGATTTAACAATGATGCCCGAAAGGATTGAAGGATATATTAATGTTATGATGATACCTAGCAAATTCGACAAATATATTAATGTGATGGTGATACCCGACAAGGCCAGAGAATATGATGATGATATGATGATACCAAGTCTGGCCGGATGATATGTTTATGATATTATGATACCCAGCAAGGACGAAGGATATATTGATGATATTATGATATCTGGCAAGGCCGTAGGATGTGTTCATTATATTATGATGGCTGGAAAGGCCAGAGGATGATTATCGTTTTGCCTATATGTACTTCTACTGGTTTGAATCTGGCTAGCCCTATGTATGGAAACAATTTATTTGTTTATGTTGTTTTGTTGATGTGTATAATATTGATATTAGAAATGTTGGTTATAGTGTTCTAATGAGTTAAGGTATAAAGTGGTATAGTTATTGTTTAAAGGATGGAAGATGCTTAATGGTGTATATTTGTTAAGTACCTAATAGCGACTAGTGGATTCATGGACCTTAGTGATAAAAAATATTAGTGGCATTGATAGATATTAATAGGGATGATTAACTTATTATGGTGGTTAGTGATAATGGACTTAGCGATGGTGATACTTAGTTGCTATTGATGACTAAGTTTATGATGTTCAGTAGTTACTAGAGGATTGTAGATTAATGATACTAGTTAATAAGATATGTTAGTTAGGAGATGAACAAATGTATAAATGGTGCTTAGTAGTCGTATAATGAATGGTGACTAGTAGGATTATGATGGACAGAAATGAATATTCGTTAATGGTCGAATACTGTCTAGTGATAATTGTTGACTAGATTCTTGTTATTGGCTAGTTAGTGAATAATCGTTAGTTATTGACCCTTGAATAGTGATTAGAAATGAAAAATGAATAGATAATAATTAGGGGTTATATGATAACTAGTGAGTTATAGGTTTATTGAAAGAGTTAGCTAGCTAATAATGAGTAAATAGGCTGTACTGATGATATAGATGCCTAGATATTTGTAGGGTTACGGTTATGAGTATATTGATATATGTCATTTAATTACGAATATCTAATGATCATTATGAATGTTGGTAAATGGCTGATTGATTGAAATTGTGGAAAACTATGGAATAATGATGAAGTTTGTATATATTGTTGAATTGACTCCTTTATGTTTCTCTTGGGTGTCCTATCCGGTTGTATGGGATGTCGAGATGGGTTCTTTATTTTATGAACTAGTTGGGGTATGGGCACCTACTTGTTACTTGTTTTTTCTCGTAATAGCACTTGTGTTGCTTTATGATTTCAAATAATTTATTCTGTATGCATGATTTATATTCTTCACCTTGATTTATTAAGATTATCTTACTATATCATTCTTATATCATCATTTAGCTCAATCAGCCAATGATACCTGCTGAGTACCTGATGCTTTGGTACTCATACTACACTTTTGTATCTTTTTGGTGTAGATTCGAGTATTAGATGTCACCATTGATCATGGTTCATGCAGTGATTGATTTCAGAAGATAGGGTGAGCTCTTGGAGTTCGAGTCAACCGATTTTCATCCATCTCTTGTACTCAGCCTTTACTATTCAAGATAGATGTATTGATTTCTCTAGACTTTGAGTTATATTGAAACTATTAGCCTCTCCTGTACTAGCTCTACTTAGTTTTGGGATTGGTATATTGTATGATTGCTACTCTATCTAGAACCTTTATGTTTTGAATTGATGTTCTTGAATTTTCCCTATTTTGGGACTTATTATCAGATTAACCTATTACATTAGCTCTGGGTTATGGTGTTGGCTGTTATGACCCAATTTATGAATCGTGATGGCACCTACTAAACCCACAAGTAGATAAGCCAACACCGTAACCCGGAGCTAAGGCAATGGGTTACTTTAGTAGAAAAATACGACAAGGGCCACAATAGAAGAACACAATCATAAATAACAATGTTCCATAATAGAAAAAACCATGACAGATACCAATTCCCATGACCAGATAGTATCAGTACAAGAGCGTCTAAGTTCGACAATAGGAAATGCAAGTCAAGTCTAAATATCCTTATACATTCATCTCGAATACAAAAGACTGAATAAATATAGGAGAGAAATGGGTGAATCAAAACACCAAGAGCTCACCCTAACTCCGATATATCAACACAACTCAATCTCAACTCAGCGGCGGCAACTAGCACTCAGGTCATCACTAAAAAGACACAAAAGTGTAGTATGAGTACCAAAACAACGGGTAATCAGTAGGCATCACCAGACGACTTAGCTAAATTATGATATAAAGATGATATAAAGCAAGATAATATCTCTACATCATGGTACAGAATTGAACCTGAATAATCTTCATCATCACTGTATAGAATCAATAATCAAAATAGAACAAAAATACGACATATTCATTCATCATGCGCCAATACCATTATATATTTAACAGTACATAATCCAAAGCGTAAAGAAATACTAATACAACCACAATCACAATATGACCAAGAAAATACACAACATCCATTAAAGCATAAGTAAAAGAACTCAACACGATGTCCCATACAATAGGGAAGTACACACAATGAACAATAAAGTAAAGAACTCATCCTGGCATCCCATACTACAGGAGAGTTCATGCAAGGATCAAACCATTAAGTAATTACACATTCCACAAAATTCTCAATATCCATGGTTCACCACTTTTCAAAACCACAGTTTCCACCATTCCCATCCGAGGCCATTTACCAAGATTCATGATCACTATTAAATACCACAAATTGACACAACGGAACCAATGTAATCATAATAGTTATTTAGACCTCTAACTCATAAATATACTTTATCTAGTCTATATCAACTAACCATCATTAATTATTAAGCAACTAGTTTACTAGTCATCATAAGGACTCCAACCATTAACCTACCAAATTCCTCATATACTCCTTCTTTATAGAGTAGCAACTAATTATGATTCTTTAGATAGCCAACATACATATATGGCAAAGATATATCACTAAACCATAATCACCATATAACCAACACATTCCTAGTTATCTTAAGTACACTAGTAACCATATTGAGAGAATCTACATATCACCAATAAACTTACCTATCTTTTTACCTACGCCAATTTTCTAGTTAGCACCATAATTATCTAAGCCCTCACTAAGCAACTAATGATATTACATGATAGACATTAATATCACTAAACATCAACAATGCTAAGTCAATTATCAACAGTGTCCATGTTACAACCATAATTGTTAGTTACCACATTTTAACTAAACAAGGTCCACCAACTAGTATTCTAGGCTTATAACCATCAAGTATTATAACCACTTTATATAGACAGGTAGTTATCTCATAACTCATTTTACAAGGAAAAATTCCATAACATAACATTTGTTCAAGCCAAATATATTCACTAGGTGAATCCTTAGTTCTACACATGATTACACTTACCAATTAGTCTTAACTCAATAATCAACATATTCTACTTCTATTCACTATTTAGTATTAACAAGAGCCACACCACTTAACTAGAGATTAATGGTAGACAATTATAGACAACTTTAAAAGGAAAATATCATGTCCTAAGTACACATACGGACGTAATCATACAATGGAATAACCACACATATACCTATGTATTCATACCACACATAGTATCACTATAATATCAATATATCCTACGGATTCGCCGGGCATCATCATAACATCCATATATCCTACTGATTCATTAGGCATCATCATAACATTGATAAATCCTCCAGAGTCACCGAGCATCATCATAACATCAATATATCTTTCGTACTCACCAGGCATCATCATAACATTGATATATCCTCTGAATTGACTGGGCATCATAATAACATCAATATATCCTCTAGATTCACCAGGCATTATCACATCACCAATAACAATAAGGAAAATAATAAATTCATACATATGTAGCAAAATCAATAACAAGTACAGGACCACAACAATAGAGTGGAAGAGATTTAAGGAAATACAACATCATGGTACTTTACCATTAAGCATCACTACATTATTAGAGTAGATGCATGGGCAAGTGTATATAAATGATATGAGCAACCCTCACCCCATTTTTTAGCATAATCGTGATTATTAACAAGCCACCCACTTTTTTTAGCATAATCGTGATTATTAACAAGCCAAATATATCTCATGGGTATGCCTTCTAGAATCCTCCCATACCTACATGGTTCACAATACTAGCACAAAGAGATTATTTTAGACAAACATTATCTTAATCATTAAGCTTGAATCATAATAAGAGTTTTAACATCCTCAAATTCTCTTCTACAAGTATAACTTCTACCAAGAATTAGGCTAAGTTATCTAAATCATGCCTTAAGTGCTTACCAATCCACGCTAGTTGTATGGGCAATTCCTCATCAAGGATTCCTCCTAAGTTACCCCAAGCACCTAAAGCAGTTCCACAATTGAACATATGTAGGTCAATAAACCTTTAAGGTGAGTGAGCAAGGTCACTCTCATCCACTAGAGCATCTAGAGTATCCCCATGTTATTCATGAGATTATGAGTCCAAGTAATCAAGGTTCTAGGATATGGGTCAACTATCATACTTAAGGTATTCAAGGCCTAAGTGATTTAACTAAACCCAAACATTACTATATACCAATTCAACATTTAAGACCCCACCTACTATTATCTATATATCAAAACTACACAAAAATGAAGCTCAATCTAACTAGAAGTAATCCTAACCTACCTTAAGTCCAAATAGCACACGAACCAACAAGCTTCGCTTTGCCTTTCGTCAAACCTTTTTTCCCAAGCCAAGGTATCAAAATCATAATCTATGAACTTTTATGAGAATAAAAATACCCATATTGTACCATTGCTCTTTGGGTCCAATATTTCACTAAAAACACCCAAGTAGGTACCACATACAAAAAATGAGTTTCCTAGACAAACACATTGTTCCGATACCATTAGGGAGTTATATTCCTTAAGAAATTTGTGCAAAACAACCATGTTTTCGGGTAAATTCAAGCCTAAAGCCATTAGAGGTATTGGGTTAAAATCAAAAATCAACACCTAAATTTTAGGAATATTACCCTAGATTTGATGCTAATCGCGAATACACAAGCTCTTCAAGCTCCCAATCAACACCCAACACACATTTTAAAGGCTACTCTCTCCATTAGGATTTTAGAGGCTCAATACAATGAAGAAATGACCAAATTATTTCAAAAAGAGGGCTTTCAAATGGACTATTCCAGGCCTCAGGAGCAGTGATCGTGCACCCCACTAGACCACGAACACACCACTGCTCACGCGATCACGGTACCTCTGGCATTAGACGATGGCTGAAACTTGGAATTTGATTTTAAGTTTTGGCAAAGCCTTGGGATGCATTCGCTGTCTAATACGAGCAAACAAGATATGCAACCATATAGATTTTTATGTATCAGATATATTGGCGAAGTCAAATTTTCCATCTAATATCATTTTGCTGAAGTTTTTTCTTGGTGGCCATTTGGATCCAACAAATACTTCTAAGTGGGGAAATAGTTCTAACAACAAAAGGAACCACCACATAACAAAACAATCAGTTCTAACAAGTCATAATTGACATGGGGCAGCTATGGGAAAGCTCTAATGACAAAAATAAGTAGGAACGCGAAAAATGTCCTGAAGGGTAATTACAACATCCATACTAAGAAACTTTCATCCCCAAAAGTTAAAGACAATGTAAAATGCCTGAAGACTCAAACATATGAGTATACTAGGACGGCATCTCACTCTCGATCTCCTAAGTAGCCTCCTCCACTAGGTGGTGTTTCCACTGAACATTAAACGCAAGAATCTCTCTAGTACACAACCTTCTCACATCATCGGCTAAAATAATCAAGGATCCCTAACAAAGGCCAACTTCTTATCTAACTAAAATGAGTCCTACCTAAGCACATGTGACAGGTTAGTAATATACTTTCACAACATCGATACATGGAAAACCGGATGAACATCAAAGATATCTGGAGGCAAGGCTAACTCATAAGCCACCTCACCAACTGCACAGAGGATCTCAAATTGTCTAATATAACGAGGGATGAGCTTACCCTTCCTTCTAAATCTCATCACACCTTTCATAGGAAAAACATGAAGGAACACATGATTACCATCTCTGAATCTTATGGAATAAAGTTTGCGATCTGCATAAGCCTTCTGCCTAGTCTTGGCTGCTCTCAACGAATTGTGAATCTACCTAACTCTATCCAATGAGTCCTAAAGCAAATCCATACCACGAGGTCTAACCTCATAAGTCTCAAACCAACCTATCAATGAATGACATTTCCTACTATACAAATCCTCATAAAGTACCATTTCAGTACTTAAATCATAGCTAATGTTGTAGGAAAACTCTTCAAATATTAAGTTCTAATCCCGTTGTCCTCCAAAATCCATAACTCAGGCATAGAGCATATCGTTAAGCACTTGAATAGTTTTCATGGACTAACCAACTATCTATAGATGAAAAGCTATACTTAAATCTACTCGAGTACCCAACCCCTCCTAAAATGCTCTCCAAAATCACAAAGTAAATATAGAACTACGGTCTGACATCACAGAAATGGGCACTCCATAAAAATGAACAATCTCTCAAAAAATCATAAATCTTGGCTAATCTCTCAGCATTAAAGGTCATCTAGATAGGATTAAAATGTGTCGACTTGGTCAAATAGTCCAGAATAACAAAAATACCATCAAAATCACGAGGAGTACGAGGTAAACCACTATTGAAATACATAGTAATCCATTCATATTTTCACTTGAGAATGGACAACCTTTGAGTCAACCCACTTAGATGTTGATGCTCGGCTTTAACCTACTGACAACATAGGCAACGAGCCACAAAGTTTGCTCTATCTCTCTTTATCCCATCCCACCAGTAATGCTTCCTTAAATCTCTATACATCTTAGTTGTACCAAGATGAATGGAATATCTAGAGATATGAGACTTATAAAGAGTTAATGGACTTAATTCATCAAGTAGGGGAATAGAAATAGGACCCTAAAACCTCAATATACCCTCGAAATCAACATTGTGCATCCCAGCATCACCATTCACCAATTGATCATGGAGAAATAAAATTTCTATCCTGATACTGACGATCAAAAATATGTTAAACAAGGAGGACCTCTCTTCTACACAAGCCAAACTCATAGAAAGATCTGAAATATCATACTAAACCATCAAATTGGCTAGGGACTAGATGTCCCATTCCATAGGGCTATGAGAAACAGATATCCAATCTAAGCTACCCATACTTACTGCCTTGTAACTCAATGCATCAATTACTGCATTTACCTTACACGGATGAGAAAAGATGGAAATATCATAGTTCTTTAACAACTCCATCTCTCTATGCTGGCGAGTATTTAGCTCCTTCTTAATCATAAGATGTTGAAGGCTATAATGATCGGTGAAAATATCACAATGTACACCATACAAATAGTGCCTTCAAATCTTAAGCGCAAAAACTACCGCTGCCAACTCCAAATCATGAGGGGGTAGTTGCTCTCATGCACCTTAAGTTGTCTGGAAGTATAAGAAATAACATGACCCTACTGAATCAAAGCACAACCAAGACCAACACCAGAAGCATCACAAAACATCGTGAATCCCTCACTATTAAATGGAAGAGCTAACACTGGAGCTGAAGTAAGATGATTCTTAATATTCCCAAAGCTCAACTCATACTCTATGAACCATCTAAAAGGAACTTCCTTCTAAGTCAATCTAGTCATAGGGGCTAAAATAGTAGCAAAGATCTTAACAAAAAATTGTAATGAGCAACCAAAAAAATAAAACTACAAACCTTTGTCAGGTCTGCCATAATACCCACTTTGGATACCATATGTCCAAAGAATGACACTAACTCAAGCCAGAACTCGCATTTAGGGAACTTGGAAAAAAGCACAAGATCTCTTAGTGTCTAAAGCACAACCCTCATATATTGTGTGTGCTCCTCACTACCCCTCAAATACACAAGAATGTCATTAATGAATATAATAACGAAGGAATCTTGGTAGGGTCTGAACACATGGTTCATCAAATCCATAAACTCACCTAGGGCTTTAGTCAACCCGGAAAACATTACCTAAAACTCATAATAATGATAACAATTCCTAAAATCTATCTTTCAGATATCCTCACCCTTTCTAAAAAGATCTAAGAGATAAGATTTTAGCTTCTTAAGCTCAACAGCCATGCGGCAAAGTACCATAGAAATAGGTTGGGTGCCAGGCTCAAAGTCAATAGCAAATTCAATCTCACGATTATGTGAACACTAGGAAGGTCAGTAGGGAACACATCAGGAAACTCAAACAATAGGACTAAAGTCAACCGACTTACTCTCCATCGAGTATAACATATATAAGTATGATAAAACTCGTAACCCCTCAATATAAGACTTGTAGCACAAGCATAAGAAATAATTCCCATCGGCTCGCTGTTAACCGCTCCCTGCCATATCAATAGGGCACGCCAGGCATGGATAAGGTAACACTCTTGGCAAAATAATCTATGACCACATGATAGTAGAATAACAGTCCATGCCTAGAATCACATCAAAATCCAGCATATCCTGAATAATGAGATCAGCATAAGTATAAACATCACTAACTATCACAAAAGATTATCTTAATACTTGATCCACTACTAAAAAATCACACACGGGAGTAGATATGCGCAATTGCATGGATAATAAATCACTAGTCAAGTTTAAGTATGGTGCATAGTAAGTAAATATATAAGAATACGTGGATCAAGGACCAAACAAAGTAAGAGCCAATTTGTGACAAATAAAAATCGTACTTGTCACAACAACATCCGAAGTCTCAGCCTTGGGTGTAGCAGGTACTGCATACAACTGACCATGCTCGACACTTGATTAGGCACCTGATCGGCCTTATGTCCTTTCTTCTTGAGTACCACACCCAGGTAACCATCCCTACAACCTTGCAAAACACTTCTACCTGAGGGATAAACTGCCTTAATAAGATTATCACTCTATGATGAATCATCCATCACCCCATGACTAGGGAAATATCTTGAGAAATGATCAGGAAGACCGATCACTGCCCTTACTAGGTAGACTACTAGTACCAAACTGACCTCCATCTATGGTTTGAAGAGCTTCCTGAATTGGTTGACTAGTCTAACTCTGAGGCTAAAAAGATGGACACAAAGGATGCCTAACATAAAAAGTACCACCTCTAAATTGGGAGCTACTATGGCTCTAACAAAATCTATCCTTATACATGGGCCTCTTATCACTTCCCTAACAATACATATCCCCCATTACTCTAGCATGATCAGAAACCTTAGAAAAAGTCCTACCCGTAGCAACTAAACTCTGAGTAGCCATCCAAATAGGATGTCTCAATCCTCTCACAAAGTAGTGAACTCTTTCATACTCAATATTAAAGATATAAGTCACATTTCCTTTCCAACTCATAGAAATAAGCCTCATACTTAGAGACTGTCATTGAACTCTACTCCAATTTAGATAACTGATCTCTCAATCGATCCTTAAGGATGTACGACATATAGTTGTCAAAGAATATCTCAAAGAACCATGAAATGGTTGAAGATCCAATTGGCCTAGAACTTATAAAACCTCTCCACCCATGTCGAGCCGACTAATCCAATTGAAATATAGTGTAATCCACACCACGAGTCTCAATATGGCCTAAACCACAAAGCCTATCCTCATAAGCAGTCAAAAACATAAACAAATCCTCTCTAGGAGCACCAAAAATTTTGGGTGGAGCCAACCTCAAGAACCAACCCTGCTTCTTCTGCTCCTTGGCAAACATAGCAAGTTGGGTCACAATTAGTTGTGCGACCACCAGCTGAATAACTGCCAGCCTAGGAGGAGCCTCAACTCTAAGAGCAGCAGTTATAGGCTTCACCCCTGCCTAAGAAGTTCGTGTATCATCAATAATACCAAATAGAAGAACCAAGGCATCTCTAAGTAAAGAAGAAGAAAGAAAAACTAGCAGAGCCTGGGCTGGTCCTTTGCCCACCACTGGCAGTAGCGAAGGAATCTCTAGCTCAGGTGTAAGAATGGGGTTTAGGGGATGCCTATCCTGATCCCAAAATGGGGGCACATCTTAAGGTTGACCTTGAATAGGAGAGAGATCCCTAGGCTGGGTATCGAGACCTTATCAAGCACAAATGTATCACGTGTCCAAGGCATTTGTGAAAGAGTAAAGTTAAGAAAACATCCTACAAACTAACTCAGACTCATAACACAATACAAATGAAAAAAGTGAAGGACTCCTAAGAATGTCCCATGGCCTCTCAAAACTAGGAAAATAACGTGAACATTCTAATATGCAGGACTCTATTAGACACTAGCTCTTGTACCAATAATACTAGTGAAACGTAGGCTCTGATACCAATTTGTCATAACCCAATTTACGAATCATGATGGCACCTAATAAGCCAACATTGTAACCCTGAGCTAAGAAAATAGGTTACTTTGGTAGAAATGCCCAACTTGGGCCATAATAGAAGAACAAAATTAGAAATAACAATGTTCCATAATAGACAAACCACTACGAACACCAATTCTTATGATCTAGTAGCATAAATACAAGAGTATCTAAGTTCGATTATAGGAAATACTAGTCAAGTCTAAATATTCTTAGACATTAGTCTTGAATACAAAAGACTTAAAAAGATAGGAGGGAACTGAACAACTCAAAACTCCAAGAGCTCACCCTATCTTCGATAGATCAACACAGTATGACTCAACTTAATAGTGGTAACTAGCACTTGATTCTGCACTAAAAAGGTACAAATATCTAGTATGTGTACCAAAATAAAGCGTACTCAATAGGAATCACCATTTGACTGAGATAAATAATGATATAAATCAAGATAATATCTCAAAATAAAGTACAGAATCAAACCTGAATAATCTTCATCATTACTATATACAATTAATAATCAAACTAGAAAAAATATATGACTTATCCATTCATCATGCACCAATACCATTATATATTTAACAGTACATGATCCAAAGCATAAAGCACCACTAATACAACCACAATAACAATAAGACCAGGAAAATATACAACATTTATTAAAGCATATATAAAAGAGCTCACCACAGCGTGCCAAACCACCGAGAAGTACACATAAGGAATAATAAAGTAAAGAACTATTACCACCCGAGGCTACCCCCTAGTCGTAAAAATGGTGACTACACTCAAAAGTTACCACAAGCTAACCCATAACTTATACCTGTTGTGAACACTGAATCAAATATGAAAATTACACATTTGCAGAAGATAAAATAAAAAGGTAATGTAAATTTGAATACTTAAATAATAAATCTATCATAAGTATGAAATATCTGGTAAAAATCGAAAGTAATTGACTAACTATCTAGTTAACTATCTGAACGTCTGAAAGCCTCTAAACTGACTAAGAAGTTGATGAGACAAACCCCAAACTAACTCCGACTGGTAGAATAAAATAAAATACTAAAATAGCTAAATAATCATAACTCCTCATTGATGGATGAGGACTTACCACTATGGTTACTGGACTTGCGTTGAACTATCTTACTCCTGTCGGGAAACTATGCATCCAAACCTATGATATAAGACATCATAGTGCAAAGAAGAGTATGTAGTCAGTACTTTGAATATAATAGTATATGAGATAAGGTCAGGCTAATATTAATGGTTATTGTACATATGAAATAAGGACCAACTGAATAGCATGTTATAACTGAACATGAATGCATGAAAACTATTACATATAAGAATACAGTTCCAAGCATAAATTTGTAATCTAAAATGTCTAAAAGATGAAAGACTGCAAACTGTATAACTGAATAACTGAAAGTCTTTAAGCTTGGAAGAGCAAACTTGAATTAAGAATACACTGAAATACTATACTGAGATTGTAGGATGTATCATCTTACCAATATGCCCTAAATCTGAGCTAATTAGGGTCCAACGTGCAACCCCAATTGGAAAGGTGTCAGTACTATGTCATGGGAACAAACATTGGCTGTATGGATCCACTAAACAAGTGTCTCAAAGGACTAAGGAGTCACCCTATTCTAGCTGGTGTTCTCATGAGATATGTGTCAAACCTGAACTGGTAGGTGGACATCTCAAACTTACATTGGCTAAATAGTTCTGTAACTCAAGGATTGCTATTGAGGATCACACCCAATACTGGCAAGTGTGCCCTCATCCCTGGGTTCGTTTAGTGTTAAACCCTACTCCCAACTAAACTGACACTAAGACTGAACTGAACTAAGCTCAACTGAAAATTATAACATAACTTATAGTGCTCATCATGAATATGGATATCTAAGTATACAAATAAGATTCATGAATTGACTGTCTGAACACTTAAAAAACTGAATTATAAATCAAATAGGTATCGGGTGTTCATAACCCACCAGAACTAAATATGATTATCAATAATACCATGTAAAAGCTTTAAAATCATATTAAGGGCTTATTGTTCAAAACCAACACTTAGGCATTTCATTAAATACATGAGATTAGTCAACTTAACCATGTGCATGGGTAAAGCATGTGAGAATAACATAATAACATGATAGAAATCATAATTTAGGGATTTGATGTGAAGATTACAACATTCAAAACATGTAATAGCTTATTCCATTGAAAACACATATAAACATATGCTTGAAATAAAAATAACAAGAGATTCATGGAGATACTTCATCATAAACATGGAAAATCCATAATTTAAAATGAAAAAAAGGATTATTGGACTCCATAGGTGAAATCAACCTATGGATGAACATCACACATACCTCTCTAGATAAATTCTTGAAGATCCTTGGGAATTTATTGGGATTTGGAGTTTGAATTCTTTGATTGCTTGAGAATGGTTTGAGGTTTGTTCTTGAGGTGAAAGATGAATAAACCACAACCAAGAACAACTCTAGAAGCATCACAGTAAACCACAAATCTATCTGAACTATCTGGAAAAGTCAATATTAGAGCAAAAGTGAGTCAAGTCTTCCACTCGTAAAACCTCTTCTCATAAGAGTTTGGCTACTGAAACTTAATTTTCTTCTAACTTAGTTGATACATGGGGGATGCAATAAAAGAAAACCCTTCAATAATCCTCTTATAATAGTCATCCAAACCCAAGAAACTCCTAATATCTAATGGAGAGATGGGTCTGGGCCAGTTTCTCACCGCTTTGGTCTTTTAAGGCTCAACTCTAATGCCATCATCGGAAATAATATGGCCAAGAAAAATGTCTAATCTTATCCAAAACTAATACTTACTAAATTTTACAAACAAACGATGAGCTCTACGGGTCTGTGACATAATTCTTTAATGGTCTGCATAATCATTTTCACAACGGGAATCGATAAAAATATCATCATTGAAAACTATGATGAACATGTCTAAGTACTGCTTGAACACCATATTCATCAAGTTAATGAATGTTGTAGGGGCATTCATCAGTCCAAAAAACATAAATAGAAATTCAAAGTGACCATAATGAGTTCTGAAGGTTGTCTTTGGAATGCCACATTCTCTAACTCTAAGCTGATAATAGACAAATATGATGTCTATCATAGAGAAATAACTGGTACCCTAAAGTTGGTTGAACAAGTAATCAATTCTAGGGCGTGAATACTTATTCTTAATGGTGACTATGTTCAATTGATACATCTAAGAGAACTATCTTTCTTACGCATAAAAAGATTAGAGCGCCACATAGGGTAACTTTAGGCCTAATGTATCCCTTATATAAGATGAACTGTTCTTTCAACTCCTTAAGCTCATCAGGAGCCATTCAGTAAGGTGGAATAGATATAAGCTTGGTATCTAGAAAGAGATCTATTCTGAAGTCAATTTCTCTTTTGGGAGAAATACCGGGAAGATCTTTAGGGAACATGCTTGGAAATTCCCTTTCTACTAAAACTGACTCAAGATTTGGAGTCTTTGACTCAAAATACATGGTAAACACACCCCTTGGATATCATCTTTCTTGATCTAAGGTATTAAATAAGATGACCTAAACACTGAGGTACTACCCCTCCATGAAATTATATTTTCATTAGGAAATTAAAACTGAACGACTCTATTTTTTCAATCAACTGAGGAAAAACATGAGCGGAGACAATCCATTATGAAAATGACATCAAAATCAGTCATCTCTAGCTCCGTGAGGTCAACTGAGGTGAAATTATTGATACTATGATTATACAGTTCATGTATACCTTCTTGGCTATAATAGAGACACATACTGGAGTAGATACTTAGATGGGTTTTGTTGATGTTTCAGGACTGGCACTGAAATTAATGCTATATAAGGATTCACAAAAGAATGTGAAGCTTTGTGGTCTAATAAAGCATAAACATTAAGAAGAAAGGCCTATAATGTACCCCTAATCACATCAGGAGATCTTTCTTGATCCTATCGAGATTGAAATGCCTACAACCTATTCAGGCACTATCCACTAGTTGTAGTAGAAGTGGTACCCTGCTGAGTCGAGTGACCTACTAAAGTTGACAAATAATTTGATTTACATAGTAGTCCTACACTCCTGAACTATGCTATTAACTACACCAGAAATAAATTTACTCATTCTAGACCTATTATCAGCCACCATTAAAGGAGCATACTTCACCAACTGAGTGAACTTAAATGAGTATTCCTTCACACTCAGATTACCTTGTTTCAAATTGATGCACTTCTTCACTTTATCTTCCCTTAACTCTTATGGAAAGAACTTGTCTAGAAAAGTCGTAGAAAATTTCTCCCACTATATAGGACCTACCTTATCACCTATATCCTCTTTATATAGCTTAAACTAGGTGTGAGCTACATCCTGCAACTAATATTCAGCCAATTTTGCTCTCTTAATTGATGTGACACCCATAATATCTATCACCTTATCAACTATATCAAAAAAATTCTATGGATCCTTCTCAGAATTAATTCCTAAAAACAAAGAGGGATTCATCCACGTGAAGTCTTAAATCCTGACTGCAGCTATATTTGCCACTGGATTGGCTAGGTCAGCAACCTTCTAATTATTCTAAGAAGCTACCGAATGAGCTAAGGTAGTAAAATCATCTCTGAACTCGGCATGTGAGACACGCTCATTCAGGGGATATTCTTGAATAGGTGGTGTTGCAGGGTGATCCCCATTCCTTCTTCTGATTTTTTTTGGAAGGTATTGTCAGCAAATAGAATAAAGTATGCGTTAAAGAGAGTTTAAATTAAGCTCATACTCATTCGCATGACATGAGTAATGACAAAAGGGAAACTCTTCCTAAAACATCTTGTAGCCTCTTATCCATAAGTGTGGCGCGCTTCACACCCATGCACAAGATTCTACATAATGTGGCTTTTAGACTTCCTAGGGAGCTCTGAAATATTAGGCTCTAATACCATGTTTTGTCATGACCGGAGGCTGCCCCTAGTCACAACAACGGTACCTACAATTAAAAGTGAACACAAGCTAACCCATGACTGATAGCTGTTGTAAGCGCTTAATAAAATATGAACATAACACGTGCGTGGTTGATAAACTAATAGGGCGGTGTAAAACTAAAAAATGAAATAACAAAACAATCATAAGAATTAAATATTTGATAACCAAAAGTAACTGATTGACTGTCTAACTGACTATCTTAATATCTAAAAGCCTCAAAACTGACTGAGAAATTGATGGTACAAACCCCCAATTAACTGACTGGGTGAATTAAATAAAATTTTGAAATAAGTAATTAATCATACTATGTCCTCAATGGATGAAAACTCACCACTACTGCTACTGGACTTGTGCTAAACTGTCTAACTATGGTTGGGAAACTATGCATCTGAACCTATGATATAAGTTATCATAGTGCAAAGAAGAGTATGCAGTCAGTACTTTGGATGTAATGGTATATGAGATGAGGTCAGACTAATATACTCTGGTACTGTACATATGAAATAAGGACTAACTATCGATAATTAAACATAAATGCATGAAAACTAACATTTGAGAATGCAGGACCAAGCATAAATCTGTAATCTGAAATAAGTTTGAAAGTTGAAAGACTACAAACTATATAAATGAATAACTAAAAGTTTGTACACTAGGTCAAGCAAACTTAAACTGAGAATACACTAAAATACTATACTGAGACTGTGGGAGCTATCATCTGACCGACATGCCCCACATCTAAGCTAATTTGGGTCCAACCTATAACCACAGTTGGAAGGGTATCAGTACCATGCCATGGGTACTAACACTTGCTGTGTGGATCCGCTAAAATGGTTTTCCGAAGGACTAAGGAGTCACCCTATTCTGGTAGGTGCTCTCATAAGAAATGTGCCTATCTACCTTAAACTGGCTGGTGAACATCTCAGACCTACACTAGCTATATAGTTTTGTAACTCAAGGATTGCTACTAAGCGTCACACCCTATACTAGAAGGTAATCCCTCATCCTTGGGTTTGATAAGTGCTAAATCCTACTCCTAACTAATTTGACACTGAGAATAAATTGAACTAAGCTCAACTAAATATTATTACATAACTTATAATACTCATCATGAATATGAATATATGAGTATACTGATAAGATTTGTGGATTAACTATCTGAATACTTAAGATGTTGTGTTTATATAAATCATATAGGTATCAGGTGTTCATAACCCACCAGCACTGAATAGAATAATCAATAATGCCATATAAAAGCTTTAAAACCTTATTAAGTGATCAGTGTTAAAAATCCAACACTTAGGCATTTCATCAAACATAAGAGAGTCATGAACTTAAGCATGGAAATGGATAAAGCATATGAGAATAACATAATTACATAAATGAAATCATAACATAGGGATTTGGCATGAAGATTACAACATTCAAAACATGTAATGGCTCATTCCATTGAAAACACTTATAAACATATACTTGAAATCAAAATAACAAGGGAATCATGGAGATACTTCAACTTACATATGGAAAACTCATAATTTAAAACCCAAAAAAGGATTCTTTGACTCTGTGAGTGAAAGGAACCCATGGATGAACATCACACATACCTCACTAGATGAATTCGAGAAGATCTTTGGGAATTTCTTGGGATTTGGATCTTGAATTCCTTGATTTCTTGAGAATGGTTTATGGGTTGTTCTTGAGGTGGAAGATGGATTTCTTGAGAGATTATATGAATAAAGGGAAAAATATTGCTCCTTGGTGACTTAAATTTAATGTTATGGATGAGTTTGGGTAAGGTAAAATGACCTAAATTCCCTTAATTAATAAGGAAAAAAAGCTGGATGGGGGATAGAAGGCGCGATGTGGGCTCTAGTGCAGTGCACTGGAGGGGCATCACGAGCACTAGTTTGGTGCACTAGAAGGGGTGTTGTGGTCTCATCCCAATGCTACTACTATTTTGGTGATCCTAACATATCCCCACACTCATCTGAAAATTCCAAAACTTGCTTCAGATGTACTTTTAACAACACCGATCATGAAAAAACTTAGAAATTAGAAATTAACATTCTGAGGTCAGGAATATCAAAAATAAAATCATCAAAGTTTAGGGATCTTAGAAATGACTAAGTCCTCAAAACTTAGCCAACAAAACTTAGCCAAATTTTTAAGTTTTTGACCCCCCCCCCTCCTTAACATACAACTGAGAGCTAAAATGAGCTAAGGCTTTTACAGGTATTATAAGAACTCATCCCCGCGTCCCATACTATCGGAGAGTGCATGAGAGGATAAAACCATTAAGTAATTAGATTTGCAACAAAATTTTCAATATCAAAGGTTCACCACTTTTTATATCCACAGTTTCTACCATTCCCATCTGAGTCCATTTAATAAGATTCATGACGTTATCAAATACCACAAAGCGATGCAACAGGACTAATGTAATCATAATCATAGTTATATCATTATTTAGACCTATGACTCATTAGTATACTCTATCGGGTATAATATTAACTAACCATCATTTATTATAAAGCTACTAGTTTACTAGTCATCATAAGGCCTCCAACCATTAGCCTAACCAATTCCTCATATACTATTTCTTTATGGAGTAGCAACTAATTATTATTAGTTAGATAGCCAACATTCATATCTAGCCAAGACGTATCACTAAACTTTAATCATCATTTAACCAACTCATTCCAAGTTATCATAAGTACACTAGTCATCACATAAAGAGAAGCTACATATCACCAACAAACTTATCTATCTATTAACCAACTCTAATTTTTCAGTAAGCACCATAATTATCTAAATCCTCACTATGCAACCAACAGTATTACATGCTAGACATCAATATCACTAATCATCAACAATTCTAAGTCTATTACCATCATTGGACATGTTTCAACCATAATTACTAGTTACCTTAATTTAACTAAACAAGGTCCACCAACTAGGATTTCAGGCTTCTATCCATCAAATAATATAACCACTTTATATAGACAACTATATAAGACATCAATCATTTTACTAAGAGAAATTCCATAACATAACCATTTGTTCAAGACAAATACTTTCACAAGATGAATCCTTTGTTCTACACATGATTACACTTACCAATTAGTCTTAACTCAATAATATCCATATTCTACTTCTATTCACTATTTTGTATTAACAAGAGCCACACCACTTAACTAGTGATTAATGGTAGAGAATTAAAGATAGCTTTTTAAGAAAAGCATTATGTCATAAGTGCAGATACGGACTTAATCATTCAATGGTATAATCACACATATTGAAACACCTAGGCTTTCGACCCTTAGAGAATTCCCTTGGTTTGAGGGTTCTGGACCTGGTACAACTTATGGTACTGGTCATACCCTTATATACGACTTTACTGACCCCTTTTTCATACCCTAAGCAGTGTCGTAGGGGGTAACCACCATCCAAGGTATGATTTATCCTCCCCTATTTTGTACTTTAGGGTATGAGTCATACCAAACCTAGTCATATATAATGTTTCCATAGAAATCAATATTAATCATCTCCCACTTCCATAGAGGTAAAGCTATCTCTTGGAAAGTGCCACCTATTCTCAAATGTTCTACCTTGACTTGTTGAAAATTCAAACACTTAGAAACAAAACTAGAAACATCTTTTATCATATTATTCCACCAATAAATAGCCTGAAGGTCATGATACATTTTCGTAGAGCCTGGGTGAATAATATACCTTGAAGTGTGAGATTCATCAAGAATCCTTTCTCATGAACAATCCATGTTTTGTACACATCGCCTACCCTAATACCTCAAGATCCCATCACCTCAAATTTTGAATGCTACCACCTTCTGTTGACCAACCTCTTTCTTAATCTGTATCAAGATAGGGTCTTCAGCCTGTTTTTCCTTAACTTCAAAATACAAGAAGGATTTATCTATCTCATGAATGACCATATCCCCATCTTTGGAATTCTAAACTCAAACTCCCAAATTTGTAAGTTGCTGAATAACTTTCATCATCTCTCTCTACCCTTCTTAACATGAGTAAGACTGCCTATTAAGAACCTGCTAAGGGCATCAGCCACCACATTCTCCTTGCCCGGATGATATTGTAGGCTTTTGTCATAATCCTTCAATAGTTCCAACCACCACCTTTGGCTGAGGTTTAATTCTTTCTACGTGAAAACATACTACAAACTTTTTTGATTAGTGAATATGCCAACATGCGCCCTATAGTGCCACCAGATCTTAAATGCAAATACCACGACCTCTAACTCTAAGTCATGCGTGGGATAATTATTTTCATGCACCTTCAACTGCCTAGATGTATAAGCCCCCACTTTACCATGCTATATAAGCACACATCTAAGTCCCACCCGGGACGCATCACAGTACACTACAAAACCTTTTGTACCCTTGGGAAGAGTCAAAACTGCTGCGGTATTCAACTTGTCTTTCATTTTCTCAAAACTATTCTTAAAAGAGTCGAATGACAAGAATTCCACTTTATTCTGAGTTAATTTAGTAAGTGGGGCATCTATGGAGGAAATTTAGTAAGTGGGGCATCTATGGAGGAAAACTCTCTACTAACCTTCTATAATACCTTGCCAAATCTAAGAAGCTCCGAATGTCGATTGGTGTCATGGGTCTAGGCCATTTTTTCACTGCCTTTACCTTTTGGGGGTCGGCCTTAATCCTCTCACTAGAAACAATATGCCCCAGGAAAGCAATAGCACTAAGCTAGAATTCACATTTAGAAAACTTTGCATATGACTCATGATCTTTGAGGGTCTAAAGAATGATTCAGAGGTGATTGGCATGTTCCCCTTCAAATTTAGAGTAAACCAAAACATTATCTATAAAGACAATGACAAATAGATCTAGAAACTTACGGAACACCCTATTTATTAGGTCCATGAAAGTTGCAGGGGCATTAGTTAGTTCAAAAGGCATAACTAAAAATTCATAATTGCCATATTGGGTTTGGAAAGCTTTTATGGGAATATCAGCCTCCCTAACCTTTAACAGATGATATCTCGTACGAAGGTCAATCTTTGAGAAATATTTGGCACCTTTGAGTTGATCAAATAAATCATCAATTTTGGGAAGAGGGTATTTATTCTTAATAGTGACTTTATTGAGCTGACGGTAGTCTACATATATATGGAGGGAGCCATCTTTCTTACACACAAAGAGTACAAGAGAAACCCAGGGAGAAACACTAGGACAGATAAATCCATTGTCAAGAAGATCTTTTAGTTGTTCTTTCAACTCATTCAATTCTACAGTAGCCATTCTATATGGAAGAATAGAAATAGGATGTGTGTCCTAAAATAAATCAATGCCAAAATCTATCTCCCTATTAGGTGGTATCCCTGGGAGATCATCAGGAAAGACTTTTAGAAATTCATTAACTATAGGGACCAACTGGAGGGAAGGACTTTCAGTACTAAAATATTTTACCCAAATAAGATGATTCAAACAACCCTTAGATATATGTTTAGAGGCTCTGAGATAAGATACAAAATTCCCCTTAGGCGCTAAAGAATACACATCCCAATTTATCATTGGTTCATTTGGAAAAGAGAAAGAAACTTTTCGGGTTCTACAATCTAATGTGGCATAACACGAATGGAGCAAATACATTCCTAAAATAGAATCAAAGTCAAACATATCTAGCTCTTCAAGATCTTCCATAGTATCATGATTACAGATAGACGTATTATAATTTCTATATACCCTCCTAGCCAAAACAAAGTCACCAACAGGAGTGGAAATAGAGAAATATTCCAGAATATTTTTAGGCTCAAATCCAAAACCAACTGCCACATAAGGGGTCACATAGGACAAGGTAGACATAGGATCAAGCAACACATACACATTATGGGAGAAAATTTGTAACGTACTCATAACAACAACCAAAAAAAACTCTGCATCCTGGCGGTTAAATAAAGCATATAACTAACTTCAACCATCTCAGACAATTGAAGTGGTACCCTTTGATGCTCATAAAGCCATGGAATTAGCTTGGGACTTAGCGCCCTCAACATTTCCCCTAACTATGGGATAGTACCTCTTGAAAAGACCTGAGTGACACAAAATATAACACATGCGTTCACCATAGATACACCTTCCCAGATTGTTCATCCTGCAAGTACTGCAATCAGCATGATGCCTAAACGACTAGTCCATACTCCCTTGTAATAGAGTACCCTGCACTCCTGACCCGTTATTGGGCTGAAAATTCTTAAATGGCCAATCAACTGGAGGTTTGGGCATTGTGGTGCTAGTCGAAGACTGAGCATTACTCTAAAACTTTTTATTCGACCACTTATTATCCCAATTATTACCTTGGTGCTGACCGCTATTCTGATCTATGGACCTAGCTCACTTAGTTTGCCTTTCCTTCTCTTTTACCTTAGCCAGCTTTTTCTTCTGCTCTTAAACCTATAGTACTTGAATGAACAACCTGGAGTCCATGTCCCTATTCAACATTACTTCCTTGCATTCTAACAATATATCATCCAAGAGACCGGATGCAAACTTTCTCATACGAGCTCTTATATTACCTGTGGATAGTTGGGTAATCTTTAATGTGTACTCCTTAACACTCATTTACCCTTGTTTCAAGATTATAAATTCTTTGGCTTTTGATTTTCTCAATTCCTGGGGAACAAAATAATCCAGAAAAGCTTCCACAAACTCACCTGACACAGAAGGCTCATCATTTCTACCCTTCGAATCCTTCCATTAATTACACTACTAATTGGCCACATCCGTTAACTAATAGTCTACCAATTCAACACCTTCAACCTCATTCGCATGCATAACCCTGAAAATTTTCTCTAGTTCATTAATGAAACCTTGGGATTCCTCCTCAACCTTTGAACCTATAAACATAGTTGGGTTCAGTCTCATGAAATGACAAATCCATGTAGTCTCAGAAGAACTAAATATTGACCCTACATATTTAGACCGATGGGCCTGAGAAGCCACGAATTGGGCAATCATATGTATAGACTGTTAGAATTCAGCATTAGATACCTCCCTCTAGGAAGAATGAGTATGGTTAGCTCTAGATCAAGGATCCCAAGGTATACTGGTATGAACCATAAGAACTCCTAAAGTAGCAACAAACTCTAGAGTATGAACCGTATTTCTAGTTTGTATCCCATGGGTAATGCGGACATCCTCAGCTTAGGTATACTGTTCGTTGGATCTATGGGGAGGCATGATAACTTTCTAAAATATAGGAAATCATTGATTAGAGAAAAGAGACATTCCTAAATGCCTTATAACCTCCTGCTGATAAGTGTGGCGCGCTACACAACCATAAATAGGACTCTACCCGACGCGATTCCGCAGACACCCTGGGACCATGAACTGTTCTCTGATACCATGTTTTTAATTACTCAAGCTGAGACCCTAGCCATGATGAGCATCCCATACCATGGATGCCCAGACGCCCATCTTTATTTGGTAATCATGCACAATGTTCATACAATATAAGAAAATAGGGACAATTACCAAATGGAAACATGGTCAATCTCATAAGACAACTAAAAAATTCAAAATAAAGTTGTTAACATTCAAAACACACGACACTAGTCTGTGGAATCTCTAACAATACAAGAATCAACATACATTTAAAAACTGGGACAAGTCCCCCAGTCGGACCATGAATCAAAATTAAATGCAATGTCTTATAGACAAGGCCTTCCAGAATAGGAGAGGCTCACCAACTGTAAATCTCAGACACACTAATCTACTGATTGGTAGGTCCCTGGGACTGTTCCTTAGATCCTGAAATATAGGGGTCAATACAAATGTTATGTAAAACAATCCAAAATAGCATTTTTATTACGCAATATGGATGAGTTCACTTCATGAAACATTTCATATAAGATAAGTAAAACACATGGGCATCATTTAAAATTTCAAATTCTTTTTGACAATTATGACTCGATACTTTGTTATTCTTCTAAGCTAATCGGCACACCCTATAATCTGTAATTCCATGGCATATATGGAATCCTCCCTTAACTCGGTGGCTAAGCCTTCAATCTAAGTGTGCTGCAAGGATTGGAGTTTTAATAAGTTGGTATACCCTTTTATAAGTATACCATGGCTTCACCTTTACATGAATTCCAAAATATCCCCCTTCAGGGATGATACCCATATCGGCAACTATATTTTCAACAATGAGCCCTTACACTCAAATGCCTTCTTGGTAACCAATTTTCTCTCTTAAGCCCAAATTTTAGTTCTTCAAAACCATGCTTCATACTTTCAAAACAATCAATACTTTTTAAATTAAGGGCATGTCATCATCGTGTATCATTATATCCTGGCTTACAAGTTAATATCATATCAAATTCACAGCCCATCTTATTTAAAATATGTACATGACCACCCGAGATTTTATAACAATAAAAGAGAGTCATCACTTTGAAATCTCAAGAAAAATTATGTAATTATCCTTTTTTTGCAAGACTTAAACGTGCAACGGTCATGTCCATTTATTCAATCACATTCAATTCATCTCTTTAAATGCAAGAGTGTAATTATAGCAAGAAAACTCCCTCTCATCATATCATAAACCATGTCAAACACCATGATGTTGAGAAACTTTCTTTCAAATCTTAATTCATACATGCAAAATACTAAAAATACAAATATATAATTTAGTTCACAATGAGAGAGGGGATTCATTGTTCAACTCTCAATTAAACATTCAAAACTATACACGTATATAAATAAGGGGTTAAAATTTGATTACCACAAAAAGGGTTTGACACATTGCATATGTTTTAATTAAAACGAATTAATAACATGCTTTTTAAACAATATCGAAAACCCTTAATATTCCATATGATTGTAAATTATTATATTTGAGAAAAAAAACAAATCCCATGCCCATGAAGTTTTAGGATAGCCTCGCGTACCTTAGATTACTTAATTCAAAGAATGGAACCCGAATCTTGACTCTTTTTTTGGAATCTTGAACTTAATGACTGGACTCTTGATCTTGGAGAAAGAGTTAGGGTTAAGTTCTTGAGAGGAATGGACTAATTCTTGGAATATAATTCCCTAATGACATTTTAATCAACTGTAATCATGATTTAGGGTTATGAGTAAAATCCAAAATTGCCCTTTGAGAGTTTAAATACACACCTGAAACCCACTTATAAGCCCCATCGCGATGCACCAATATCCCCAGTACTATAGGCACCACGAATTAATGGAATTGTGGTGACCTACTATTTTTGAAATCCAAACACATCTCAAACCTCGTTCGAAAAATTCAAAACTCCCCCGAGACATCCCCTTTACACCCCTGAACATGAATCAACTTAAAAATCTATGTCTCGGGGTCAGGAAAGTCAATTTAAAAATCATTGAATTCAGGGGCTTAAAATATGACTATCTTTTTAACACTTAGAAAATTTTTAGGTTTATGGCTCTTTAAGCATTCTACTAAGTGTGGTATCAAGTCAAAAATACCATGGGGTGTTACAGTATCAATCTTTTTTTCTTGAATCATGTATTTGTTAGACAATAGGTTTGATTCCATAAACTTTGCATTAATCAGGTGTAATGATAGACGATAGGTTAATGTCCCTAAGCTATGAATTGATCAAGTGTCTCTAATAAATGATGGGTTTCAGTCCCATGGTCAATGGAATGAATTATTGATTGCTAATGATTGTGATGTGCGTTGCATTCTCATTAAGTGCCTTGATTTCTAATTGTTAAAAGCTTGGTTGATGTATAATAACTTGTGTTTATGCTTTCCTTACCCATCATTCGTGGATAAATGATCCAATTAGGGGAGAATTGAAACACCTAGGCTTTCGAACCTTAAAAAATTCCCTTGGTTTGAGTGTCGTCGACTTTGTACGACTTAGGGTACTATTCGTCCCCGTGTATATGACTTTTTTGACACCTTCTTATACCCTAGGAAGTGTTGTGGTGTTACCCACTGTCCTAGGTATGATTTTGGCTTTCCTCAATAATACCTTAGGGTATGATTCATACCAAACCTAGTCGTATAGAGTGTTATCATAGACTTTAGTGGGCTATTTTTGGTACGAGTTAGAGGTATGGCTTATGTAAGAAGTCGTACCCTTTCGATATGAGTCTAGGTAGTGTAGCTATACCCAAACTAGTGTATGAGACCTAGGTGAAGCCTAGGATACGAGTTAGGGTACAATTTGTACCCTAGGGTACAAATGACTCAAGTGAGTCATACCTACCTAGAAGTCCACATTTCAGCTTTAAAGTTAAGGGATCTATGTGTTGTGGCCTTATAAACTCTTATTTTTCAATACAAAAACATTCCAAAAATCCTCTCTACAGTTCTCATAAAAAGATCGGAAGGTAGGGTTTCAAAGGTGTTCATCTAGAGGTAAGGAGGATTCAAGTCCTTGGTGGGTCATCTTGTTCAAGGCATGTAACTCTTTTACTTATTTATCAACTCAAAAACCATCTATTTCACACATGGATTAATAATTGTAAATAGTGACTTTGAAATCAAATAATAAGTGTTTTATTACCTAATGATGAATAATGTATGTTCTTGCTTAGACTTGTGCCTGTATATGTTATTGGTGATGATTAGCATGTGTGGGTGCTTGTTGTATGTTATTTAACAAATGCACCTTGAGTAACCGTAATAATGATGAATTCTTCCATGAATTTGGATATGATAAATATATGCACACAAGGTTTGTATGAAAATGTCTAAGTAAAATGTCTAGGCACGTGTTGACAATGTTTTGAACTAGTGCAATGGCCCAGTGTGTATGAATGGTTGAGAAGTGGTGTTTTAATTATATTATTGGCCATGTAATTTGCTAATTTAAAATCTTGTTTGTTTGATGGCTAAAGAGGGGTTAAAGTCCCTAACATGAGATTGGATTGTATTGAACTAAAAGGTGGTATGCGATTGTTAATGAGGAATAAATGGTTTTTCAGTATTTTGATGACCATAAATTGAATTTAATGATGAATTAAATAAGGCATTAGCCTAATGATATATTTGAATAACAAATGACCATAAAAGTCATGTGCGGTGTGGAATTGGTTAAATAGGTCAAAATCCTAAAGTGTTGAATTGGTTAAATGGGTTAGAGTCCCTAAGTGTTGAAATGAATGAATGTTGTTGTACGGACAAAGGGTTAGATTCCCAATGTCAACTTATGATAGTCACGATGGCTTGATTTTAGAGTCCCTTGCCTAAATAAATCACAAGAGGTTAAAGTCCCTGTCTTGAATATGTCGGCTTGGGGTTAGAGTCCACTCTCTAATATGGCTTGAGGTTAGAGTCCCTTGCCCACATGAATTGCATGATGTTAGAGTCCCTTGCCTAAATAAATGGCTCATGGTTAGATTCTCTTGACAAATGAATATGCGTATGTGGTTAATTTCCCTTGATTAACGAATGTATATGTGTGGTTAAAGTCCCTTGACCAATAAGAAATGTGTGAATCTATATGTGGGAAGGTTGAAGTCCTTTACCATATGACATGTGAATGAGTATATTGAGAATGTTGCTAAGTCTTGTTTACTTGTGGCATATTATGAACATCCTATATATATATATATATATATATATATATATATATATTTATATCTACTTGAATGATTACGTATGCAAATGTGGTTGAACATGATATAATGACTTGGATTTAATTGATACTATTATTTTATCCTTATCCTTGAGTTACATGCTAGCGCTCCAACTTCTAACCTTCTTCGAAAGCTATGTACCCATAAGACATAGGGGCTGGAGAATCTTCTTCTCTTCCTGCGCAGTGAAAGGTATTCAAGTGGATCATGTGATTGACATTGAAGTGGTGCGCTTCCATATTTTGGGAGTCACACATTTCATAGTCTTTAATTTATTATTATAGATTTTTCTTGGATTCAGTTTTGGGATATTGTCGGGGGCATGTCACGATATATATTTATATAGACTACGAATTTATAAAGAGGCATTGTGAATGACTGTGAACTTGAGTGTGTTGGTTTGAATATTGATATTTATGAAATGTTAGATATTGTATAAGTATTGAATATAAGTCTTAATTTCCAAAACCTTGATATATGTCCGGAGTTTATCTAACACTTTTGGCTTGGTATGATGCTTGGGTTGGGTTAACGGGGCGATCCTCGATACAAGTTGGGCTTGATATGCCCATGCTACATGGCCTGGTTTTAGGGTGTGTCACATATACCTATGAATTCGTATATCCTTTTCATACATAATATCACCACAACATCAATATATCCTTCAGATTCACCGGGCATTCTCATAACATTAATACCTCTTCCATATTCATCGGGCATCATCATAACATAAATATATCCTACGGATTCACTGGGCATCATATTAATATTAATATATCCTTCAAATTAACCAGGCATTATTGTAACAGTTAAATATCCTCCGGATTCAGCGAACATCATCATAACATCAATATATCCTAGGATTCACCTGGCATCATCATAACATCAATATAGCCCCCGGTTTCATCGAGCATCATCATAACATCAATATATCCTTCGGATTCATCAGGCATCATCAATAACCACCAAGACAACAATAAATATATACATATATCGCAAAATCAATAACAAGTACAAGCCCAGAATATTAGAGTATAAGAGATGTAAGGAAATACATATCATGGTACTTCACCATCAATCATCACTACATTCTATGAATAGATGCATAGGCTTGTATATATAAATGATATGATCCTCCCCTACCTCACTTTTCTAAGATTAATCATGATTATTACCAAGACAAATGTAAGTCATGAGTATGCCTTCTATAATCCTTCCTTACCCATATGGTTCACAATACTAGAGCAAATAGATTCTTTTAGATAAACATTAGCTTAATCATTAAGCTTGAATCATAATAAGAGTTGTAATATAATTCAAGTCTCACATAGTAAGCTAACCAATACGTTGTGTGATAGCAAAGCCATAAATTCAATTCACAAGACTTTCTAATGCTATCTCTATCATGACAACAAGATAATCAACCAAGTATACATATTATTCCAATATCGACAGCAGGCATCAACCGTTTACCGAGTTTAGCCATTATAACACCAAAAGCATAATCTAGTCGTTCATCACGTATATAGGTCACTAAAGAAGTTACATAATTCAAGGTTAAGTCGAATCAAGTTCCACTTTTAAAAATCCCCAAATTCTCTTCTACAAGTCTAACTTCTACCCGGAATTAGGCTAAGTTATCTAAATCATGCATTATAATCTTACCAATCCATACTAATTCTATGGGATAATTCTTCTTCAAGGATTCCTCCAAGTTACCCCAAGCACCTAAAGTCGTTCCACAACTAAACATATGTCGGTCAACATACCTTTACGGTGTGTGAACAAGGTTACTATCATTCACCAAAGAAACTAGAGTATTCTCATGCTATTCATGAGAATAGGAGTCCAACTAATTAAGTTCTAGACTATGGGTCAACTATCACACTTAAGGTATTCAAGGCCTAAGTGATTTAACTAAACCCAAAAACAAATATATACCAACTCAACATCTAAGACCCTACCAAATATTATCAAGATATCAAAGCCATACCAAAATAAAGCTCAATCTAACAACAAGTAAGCCTAACCTACCTCAAGTCCAAATAGCTCACGAACTAACAATCTTTGCTTTCCCTTTTTTGAAGCTTCTTCCATGAGCCAAGCTATCAACGACATAATCTATGCAATATTATGAGTCCAAAATGACACCAAAAAACCCTAAGTGGATCCCATATATGAAAAACTAGTTTCCGATACCAAACCATTGTTCAAATACTATTAGGGAGTTATAAATCTCAAGAAATTTGAACAAAATAATCATATATGGGACTAAAATCAAGCCTCAAGCCATTAGGGGTTTTGGGTCTTAAAATCAAGAAATCAACACCAAAACTTATGGAATCTTTCCTTAAATTTGATGTTAATCACAAAAACACAAATTCTTCAAGCTCCCAATCAACACCCAACACACATTAAAGGATACTCTCTCAATTAGGGTTTTACAGGCTTAAGACAATGAAGAAATGACCAAATTTTGTCCAAAAGAGGGATTTTAAATGGACCATTCCAGGCTTCAGGAGCAGCAATCGCACACTCCGCTAGACCTTAATTATAGCCATTGCGATCGCACCACTCCTCATGCAATAACGGTACCTCTGGCATAAGATGATGGATAAAACTTGGAATATGATTCCAAGTTTCATCCAAAGCCTTAGGAAGCATCCGGATTCCAATATGATCAAATGAGAGATTCGACCACATACATTTTGACGTTTTGAATGCATTGATAAAGTCAGATTTTCCATCTGATATAATTTTGATGGAGTTGTTGCTTAGTGCCCATTTGGATCCAACAAAGACTTCCAAGTGGGTAAATAGTGTTTACAACTAAACAAACTGCCAGGTAATCAAACTATTAGTTATATCAAGTTATAAATGACTTGGGGCAGCTATGTGAACGGGAACATATCAAATGACCTGAAGGGTAATTTCATTGGCTACCTATACGTAAATGCTATTGAATAGTCCTTGACAGATCTTTTATTGAAAATATCATGGCTAACTGAATAATATGGGTAGGGTAGGCTTAAAAGGCCTCTAGAGTACGATCCAATAAAGTTGCCCATTATTTTGGGCCTTTTTCTCAGATACTTTTGCATAGACCTTCTCTAAATCCCTCCATATTATATATGAAATCTACTATATCATTAAATCCCTTACCTAAGGAAGTCATCTAAAGTGTTGTAATCCTAATATTGGTATTTAGAGTTTTCACAAAGTAGAAAATCTGATATTTCTCTATATTAAGCATCTTCATAGCAAACCTAGACAATGTATGGAACTTAGCCTCATAAGACACAACAAATATATTACCCTTTTCAAGGATGAGGAACTCATGTCTCTTTTCAAAGCACAATATGCGCACACATACTTCTCTAAAACCCACGTATGGAACTAGGTCCATGTAAGTGGAGGAAATAATGAAGGTATACGCTCAACATTCGTCCTCCACTACTGCTTGGCATCTCTTTATAGCAGGAAGGTTACAAACTACACTCCCTACTGCTCTACTATACCCATCTTAGGCAATCTCTCATTATAATCTACATTAAAATCAAATGCATTTTCTATATCAAAACCAAAGAAGATTGGTGGCTTTATTTTTAGAAACTTACATAACAACTAATGCTCACTTTCTATCATTGTGGGACCTAGTACCAAACTAGAAGAGAAATCCTTCTCCAAAGTTCCATTTTTGTTGGGGGCTACTGTAGCAATATGTTTTGCTCTGACTTATGATAAATAGGAAATGTAGGTGTGGCCCCAGTATCGTTCAGCCAACTTAAGAAATCTAAAACCTTCTTAATCAATCCTATTAACATCTTATATAGGGTTAGATCTCCCTAAACTAGTTCTACCTCCTCATATACAAGGTACTTCACCATCCATGACCTCATAATGATGGTTCTTCGATGGGGAAGATAATGATGACCTTTATCTTTCTGGATTGGTTGCAGTCCAAAAACCACCCTTGGTGAGTGCTACCCTACATCCTCTTATTCCCCTTCCACATTCTTGATGTGTAACTATGGCCTCAGTAGCTGGAGCAACTGACTTAAGAGCTACTACTTTAACTCTATTCAATTTCATGTTCACCATCTACAAAAATAAAATGAAAAGGATAGAGACCAATTTGGATCTAAAGATACAAATTAGAATCATTTCATAGCACAAAATAAAGATAAAAGTGAAATTTTACTATAGCCATATAAAATCTTAAAGAAAAGTATGTTCAACTCCAAACAGTTCTGCAAAACTCTACAAGATTCATTCCCATATAATACCGACATTGTCATGACCCAAATAGATTATGAGTGGAACCTACACTAAGCCTTTAGTGGAGGAACAATTTACTCTAATATCAGAACCAAACACTTAGCCATTTTAAATAAGAAACAACCATTTCCATTAATAAAAACATTAATTTCTATCAAAATAAATAAATGCAGAAACATAACTAAATACTAGTCATAATGATAATCCCCAAAATGTAAAAGTTAATGTACCATAATTTTAGATTATAAGCCTATTAAAATCAAAGCCTAATAAATCTAAATAAAATGTCTTTATTAAAATTAATAAGTAAAAGATCAAGAAGAGAGATCCATGGCTTCCCTGAAAATGAACGTGCATCCTTGGATCAGATGTCGTGTTAAAATCTACAAGTGAGGTCTCACAAAAGTTGCTGGAATATGTTCTGTATTCAACAACAATAAGATCATTGAGTAGTATCTATAAGAAAAGCATTATGTACTAGTAGGTGTCCTAGATCGACCTAACTTAAACAATATTAGCACTTAACTAAATAGTTGTACACTAGTAACAAGTATAACAACTGGTCATGTATTTTCAAATAGCTAGAGTATTAAGCATGATAACACCAAGCAAGTCAACTAAGTAACAAAGACTCCACTAAGAAATATAATGTTCAATTTACCACTAATCAGCAACAATAACTTACAACCAATTAAGTTGCAATTTATATCAAGAAAAACCCCATTATCTCATCAACCTCTTAAAATAGTTATCATCAAGCTCCAATAACGGATATTTGATCAAAACATAGTCCACACAAGAAAATTAAGGTAATACCAACCCAATTATTTCAGAAAAGGAACTCATAATTACATATACATTACAGATAACCTAGATCTCTTAAGGAACCATAAAACTCTCCATATTATTGTGTACGCACATAATCTAGCTAGGACTTTTGGTTGCGTACTATCCATGACCTACAAGGGATGAACTCATTCCATGTATCAATATCATAATTCAACCAAGTACATTACCACCCTTATCCAAAACTAAATATTTTGCCATGTTTAGCTCACCCAAATTCACCAACTTTACCATAGACCATACATCAATAGCATTCCTTCAAAATAATAATAATGTGACACAAATGCAAATCTTTAGTATGATTTACTATTTAACAATAATTACATTTCTATTTAATCATTTGACACTATTTACAAGGACAACATGAAACAAGTAATCAAATAATTAGGTAACAAGAACATATGTAATCAAACCAAGTCTTAGCTCAAATACAGCCATAACCTACCTCAATACAAGTCTTCCAATGCTATAAATAACTTGACCCTTTCCTTTTCGTATAGCCTAAGATTGATCTCTATATAAAACACACTAATAAAGAATAATTCACCTAATGTTTTACCAATTCTAGGTATTGTAACCTAAATTCATAGACTTAAAGAAAAATTCATGAATAATTTCCTTTTTTAAGTGTTTTCTACCCTTTATCCAACTCAAATTCCCCATAAAGAAATATCAAAGGAACATTTTCTAGTCTAGGAATTATAATTCAACCTTTGTAGACAAACCTCAACTGATTATAACATTTTCTTAAACACGTCATCTCAATTTCTCCACCATAGGGTTGAGCCCATCATCTCTACCATGATCAATCCCTTTAAATTCTAAGGATATATCGATTAAGTTTACATCAAACAGAAGGAAATTCACTTACCTTGGGGGTGGGAGTTGATGTAATTCACCAAAAATTACCCCTAATCGCCCTTACTCGACCTCTGAATTTTTTAGGATGAAAAATATTGTTTAATATTAAAGCTACCATTTTTCTATTTTGAGCTTGCTATAAAGGACCAATCCCAATAGAGAAGCAATATTATAGTAGGATCCTTCATCTATCATGGCTGTAACAAAGATTGACTTCTGCTATCGAGGTTAAATCCAAACTATAGTAGACCTATTTCCCTTTACATTAAGGGGCGTGGAAGAAACTCGAGACTTGTTCCCAATTTCGCTATTTTTACAAAATAATGTTTAGAATGCAACCATATAAACTAACCTTTTTACATCAAATTCTATATTCGAAGCTCTACTAACATTAGTTTTATTCTAAAAGCCTATATGAATTCCATAATCTCTTAGCTAACACAATATAATCTCAAATCCATAAACCACTACCCAGTAAATCAATAGATTTACCTAGACTATACAACACCTAAAATTCATCTAAAACTAGCTTAGCCTGATGTTTAAAAATTCTCATATGTGGAGGAACTTAACCCAAATTTTATTCATGGTATATAATACCATGATGATAGAAAAAGGTCATTACATTTGATACTAACTTACCCATCATTCATTTCTAAATGACAATCAAAGGAAAAGAAGGGAAAATTTTAGGAAAAGAAATACCTGAATCCTCAAATAAGTGATTATACATGCTATACATATCCAATTCAATCTCCCAAATATCCTCCTAAATAAGATAGTGAACTTAATCTCTTTATTTCTCTTCTTTCAAACATCTTGATAAAGTATAACCAATAATTCCTCCTCATAAGAGAGATTCTTATCTAATAATTTAGAGTCCCAATGAATAATGTAATAACTATTGTCATGACACTTCTTAATCATAAAATATAGAATATTGGATGAGCTCCCAACAAACTCAAAGGAAATCCAAGGTTATAAGTTATTGGACCCACGTCCTTAAGGATATGAAATGGACCAATGTACCTAGGGTTCAGTTTCCCTACTTGCAAAAATGCATTACACTCTACATGAGAAAAACCTTAAGTAGTACATGTTCATCCTTCTTGAAGTATATGTCTCTTATATTATGATTTGTGTATTCTCTATATCGATTATGGTCCATAAAAAAATATTCTTGAATGAACAATTCCTTCTGTTTGCACTCATTCAATAAATTAGTGCCTATTCATATCAGCCATCTTAAACCAACCTTTGAATGATCTAAATATCCTCATATATATAGCCTTAAACAGGGACATGTCAATATAGAGTTATAAATATTATTATAAGAAAATTTATGCAATGGCAGAAATTGATCCCAATGTCCCCCAAAGTCAGCCATACATGCCTAAAATATGTCTTTCAACACCTGATAGTCCTCATAAACTATTTGTCTATATAAGGATTAAAAAAAGTACTGAGATCTAACTTAGTAGCCAATACCTCATGAAATTAGTTCCAAAACATAAAGGTAAAAAAATTAGCTCTATCAGATATGATGGAGACTAGAACCCCATACAATTGCAAAAGCTCCTTCACACAGTTGTTGGCTAGCTTTTCTAATATTTGTACTTGGTTACCCTTTCAACAATGACCCAAATTGAATCATACTACCCTAATGTAATAGGAAGACCCACCATAAATTCCATGAAATACTCTCTTATTTTAATTTTGAAATGATAATTCTCTAAAGTAGACGTGTATGTTTCTAATGATCACATTTACCTGCTGGAAATTCTAACACTTTGCCATTTTATCTTATATTTCTTTCTTTATTTGTGGCCACCACTAAAGTTTTCTAAAATCACAATACATCTAAGTTGCACCGGGATGTATGGAAGCAACCTAGATGTATGGAATACCTTGATCCATCATCTTTTAGAAGAAGATTAGGAATTAAATCATTAACACTGGGTATGCACTGGCTCTTTCTTCTTAAAATTCCCCTACTATTAAGAGTAACTTCTCGATCCTTACAATGCGCTACCTTATTTTAAATATTTTTAACCTTTACCTTTTAAATTGTATGGCCTTGATTTGATTAAGAAATATCTACCTTACCTAAATACTAGCCAACACTTCACCTTTTTCACACCAAAAACTACACAAACCACATATCTAGAGTTAGAATCTCTATAGATAAAGGATGCTTTATTACTCTCAAGAAAGCCAAACTTTCCATACTTATATATTCCCCTCTTATTTCATCTTCCACCATATTGGCCTATCCTAGATGGTACTGGATTGTAACATTATAATATTTTAGAAACTCCATCCACCACTGCTAGCTCTAACTCATATGTTGGATAGTTCCTCTCATGAACATTTAGTTACATTGATGTGTAATAAATCACATTATGATCCTACATCAATACAGCACCAAATCAAGAATAAGAAGCTTCACAAAACTCTATAAAATCATTAACTTCAAGAGGAAATTCAAGAATAAAAGTCACGGTTAAAAGAGACTTAAGCTTTTTCAATCTCTTTGCATATTTATCAAACCAAAAATGGCATCTCCTTTTGAGTCAATGCCATCAAGGTAAAAATATGAGAAAAATCCTTAGTAGCCTTGTGATAATAACTAGCCAAACCTACAAAGCTTCAAACATAAAGCGTTGAGGTGGTCAAGCCCAATTCTTAACTGCCTTAGTCATTTGAGGATCTACCATCACCCACTTCTCAGACAACATGCTTATAAAAGGATACAAACACCATCCAAAATCCACACTTGGAGAATTTTAGATAAAGTTTCTTTTCCTTTAAAATATCTAAGACAATACGCAAATGCCCTGTATGCTTTTCCTTACTCTTATAGTATACTAAAATGTCATCAATAAATATCATAAAAATAATAAATCCAAGAAGAATTTAAAGAGGCAACTTATTAAAAACATACAGGTAGCTAGTGAATTAGTCAATCTAAATGACATTACAAAAAAATCATAATACTCGTAGTAAGTCTAAATAATGTCTTAGGAATGTCTTCAGGATGAATTTTTAAGCTCATGGTACCCTAAACTTAGATCTATCTTAGAGAACACTAAAACTCCATCAATAGATCAAGAAAATCATCTATACTAGGCAATAGATACTTATTGAGGATTGTAACCTTATTTAATTACCAATAATTTATGCATATTCAAAGACTACCATCCTCATTGTTCAAAAATAATATTAGAAAATCCATGGCAAAGCACTATAATGAATAACATTTTTATCAAAAAAACTCTTATAACTGATGTTTAATTTTTCTTAACTGATATGAGCACTTAACTAAATAATTGTAAACTTGGAATAAGTTTACCAGCTGATCATGTATTTTTATACAGTTATAGTATTTGTAATATTAACAACAATTAAATAAATCAAGTAACAAAGACTCCAATTTGGCATTTAATGTTCAATTTAACGCTAATGAACCAAAATAACTTAAAACTAATGCAGTTTCCATTTATATCAGAAAACCTCATTATCCCATCAACCTCTTGAAATAGCTAACGTCAAGCAACAACTATGGATATTAAATCTAAAGACAATTCACTGAAGAAAATAAAGGAATATCAACCCAATTAGTTATCACATGGAACTCATAATATCATACACACAACAGGCAACCTTGATCACTTAAGAAATAATCAAACTATATATATTATAGTTTAAACACATGCTATGGGATTTATCATTGTCCTCTAGCTATGACTTGCAAGTGATGAGCTTAGTTTATATAATAATATCATAAGTCAACCAAGTACATTACCACCCTTATCGTAAACTAAGTATTTTTCCACCTTTATCTAAACTTAATCAACCAATTCAGTCATAAGCCATATGTTAACAACATTTAATTCACAATAACATTAATGTGATATTAAACAAATTTCTAGTAAGAGTCACCATTAACAACATTTATAGTTTACATTCAATCATTTAACAACATTTAAAAGCACAACTTGAAACAAATAAGCAAATGTCAGTTAATGAGCACACAAGAAATCAAAGTGACTCTCAACTCTAATATAATCATAGCCTACCTCAATACAAGCATTGCAATGCTATAACTGGCTTGATACTTGAATTTTCATGTATCCTCTTCTTGAATCGATCTTAAAATCACAAATAAAGAATAATCCCACCAGCATTCGACCAATTCTAGGTATTGTAACCAAAATTCATTGATTTAAGTCCAAGTTAATACATAATTTTCTCCTTTTATAGTATTCTACCCAACATCCCACTCAAGTTCCCTATAAAGGAAGATTAAAAGATTAAATTTTATACTAGGATTCACAATTCAACCATTGTAGAATATGATGAAGTGATTCTAACAATTTCATAAGTATATCATTATGAGTTCCTCCATACTAGAGTTAAAACCTCCACCCCCACCATGACTAATTCTAATGAATTATAAGAATCTAAGATTAAGTTTATGATATGAAAAAGGAAATTCACTTACCTTAGGAGTGGAAGTTGATAGAATTCACTAGAAATTGATCCTAAGTTCCCTTAATAAACCTTTAAATATTCTTGGATGAAAAAAAATATTTAAATCTAAAATTTCTATTTCACTATATTATAGCCATTGTTGTTTCCTAATTCTCTCTATAGAGACGCCACTTAGTGGGGTCGTTTCATAGTTCTAACTAATACTGACCCCTACTATAGTGGTAGCAGCCCTGCTACCTATTATAGGGGGTAGCAAAGTAGACATTCTAGACTTTTGTCAAATTTTTCTATTTTTACAATGCAATGCTCAAATTTATACCTTGCAAAATAACTTTCCCTTTATGTCCAATGCTATATTTGGAGTTCTACTAACTCAAATTTTATTTTTTATGTTTCTAAAAACCTCTTAGTCTCTTAATTAACATGATATAATCTTAAATACATGAACTACTATCAAATCAAACACAGGATTTACCTAGACAACACCATACTGACAATAAAATTTATTACATTTTGACTTGTAATGTAAAATTTAAATGTTTCTAAGGAGGATTGAACCTCCAACGTCCCATTTTAAGTCAAATTAGGATACTATACCAATTAAACTATAATTCAATTTGTATTAAGTTGTGTAAATTTAATTACTTATCCAAAAAGGGAACTTGACCTAATAATCTGAAAGCTAAACCTAATTTATAAGAACATGTAGAAACCCAAATCATAGTTATGTTGAACTAAAGAGTTGATCCTTAACTTAGTTCTCCTTTTGACATATTTTTAAAATTTAGGGTTGGCCCAGTCTTAAGCGTATTTTTAGGGTGTGATGTTCAAAGGAAATATAGTAGCAATTAGAGAGTTTTTATTTTGTTTAATGTTATTTTGTATTATAGGATTAATTTAAGAAGTAATACCAACTTTCAATACGTAAAATAGATTAATAGAACTTTGGTTATATAGATTACTATTAAGGAGTGAGTTTGTGATAGTGAATTTTAAAATATGTGTTGTGAAATAGGTTGGACAGGGATTGGGTATTGAACTAATATGTTGGGTCCACTGCATCAAACAAAAGTGTCTGCATAGTGGTGCCACTACAACCATAAAAATGTTGTTGCAACAGCAACCCTATTTGGAAAATAGGCCGTTGCAGTGCCAAAAGTGTCTCTATAATGGTAAATATGTATTTTTTAGTTTTTAAAAAGCTACCGCTTTCTAAAAAATAGGCAAGATCTTAGATGGAGGCATTTTTCTATCAACTTTTGGAGTTCTTATCTTCAGTGGTAAGGGTTCTTTATGTCCTAAAATTAAATTTCTATACTAAATTCATAAAAATTACTAGAGATTTATAAATGGAAGAAATGAGGGGGCTATAATTTATGATCTAAAGGAATTGGTGGAAATTTGATGATTTTTCATTGTTAATGATCCTAAGGTGTTAGAAAAAACTTTCTATGGTAAAATTATTATTCTTCATGCTAAATTATTTAGGAATACATAATGTAAAATGCCTAGAAATTCCTAAAATCATGACCGAGGCTACTTTCATAGTTTAAATTTGTAATTTTGGGTTCATAATGGTTTGGAATGGTGAGATTATTTAAATTGATATGTATAATTATTGTTTATAGATCAAGAATGGAATAAAATAGAGATGAAAGAAAAAATTGAGGCCTTATATTATTTCAAGGAAGGAATCAAGGTAGGTTATGGTTTATTTGTAGAAAAAAACTTGCTTGGATATCTATTTTTATGTGAATTGAGCATTCATGATTGCTTTCGGGAATTACTTATGATTATTGATTGTATTTGCATTTATATTAATATTGATGAGGAACATTGTGATGTTGTGGAGATGAGTTAATAATATTAATGATGATATTGATCTCCTAATAATTATTAAGTTGAGAATGATACTAATTGAAACACCTTGGATTTGGGCCCTTAGAAGAATTTCCTTAGTTGAAGTTTCTGGGTAGGACTCATGGGTACTAGTCGTACCTTAGGATATGAACTAAGGTCCTCTCTCTCATATGTTGATCAATGTTTGTTGGTTATATTCTTTCCAATATATGGTTTAGCCTCTTCCAAGTCATATGTTAGGGTGCGGGTCATATATTACCTAGTCATATGAGTTATTGGTCTTGATCTAATGGACACTAACTTGGGTACAGGTTGTATGGTACCACTCACACCTTTGGGTAAGAGTCATACATACATGGTCATATGTTGAGCAAATTAGGGGCACATGGTGAGGCCTAGGGTATGATTTAGGATACCACTTATACCCAAGGGTACGGTTTGGTGTGAGAGTCGTACCCTCTAATGGGTTAATTTCCAGCTTTTAAGCTAGGGGCTTTATGGATATTTCCTACCCCAAAACCATTAAGTCCCCATGCTATATAACATATTTTGGCATCCTAAAACATATTTTTTATCAATCAAACATTGAAAATACTCTCTCAAACACACTCTTGAAGATATGAAGGCTAGGGTTCCATGAGTGTTCATCAAAATGCTAAGGAGTCAAGAGACCTTTCGTGAATCATTTTTCAAAAGGCATGTGACTCTTTTCCTATCATTATTTCTCATATATCATGTTATTTAAACATTATTTATCAATCATTAATGATTGTTTTTGAAACAAATATTAAGGGTTTTGATGTATAGTGATGATGTATAGTGATGGGTAATGTTTTCTCTTATTTAAACTTATGATTATATATATTTTGGTGATGTTTTGCACATGTTGGTTCTTGGTTATTGTTATTTAAAAAATTACTCAATAGTAACCCTAATATTGATGGTTTTAACTTAGGTTTCGGTCATCATAAGAGTATGCCCTTAAGGTGTTTGTTAAAATATCTACTAGAAATAACTAGTCATATGTTGATAGTGATTTAAACTAAGACAATAGCTTAATGAGTAAGAATAATTTTAAATGATCTTTTAATGGTATTTTGGCCACTTAATGAGGTAAATATTTGTGTAAGATTTCTAATGAGTGATTTGACAAAGGACTTGATGACCACAATTTAGCTTGAATGATATCTGAAACTAATGTAGTGGCTTATTAAAGTGATTGATTGATATATCAATCATGAATACCTTATGGTCATGTATGATGTTGAATTATTTCCATAATGTCTTAAAATGGTTAAATGGTTAAAGTCCCCAAATATGAATGGTGTGACATGAATGCACAAATAAAGGGTTAGATTCCCAATGTCGACTAGTAATGGTTGTAATGCCTTGTGGTTAGAGTCCACATATATGATGAAATGGCTTGTAGTTAGAGTCCATTTGCGTAATGAAATAGCTTATGGTTAGAGTCCACATGCATAATGAAATGTCTTATGGTTTGAGTCCACTTGACTAATAAAAGGCTTGTGCTTAGAGTCCACTTACTTAATAAGATAAATTAACGTTAGTGTCCTTTTGCTCGATATAACCTGTTAGTGGAAGGTTAGAGTCCTCAACTTCATGGTTTATGTTTGAGCATTTTTAAATGAATGCTAAGGACTTGTTATCTTTTGACACTTGATGTATCCATATGTATTTCCATGTCTGTATATAAATATGGTGGCTTATGGTGGTTTTACTGGATATTGAATAATGACACTATTTTATCCTTACCCTTGAGTTATATGCTAGCGCTACAACTTCTAACTATCTTCAAACACTGTGTCCGCACGTGATACAGGGGCAAAGCATCTACTTCTCTTCCTGCATAGTAATCAAGTGTTCAGGCGGTTCGAGTATTGACATCAAAGTGGTGAGCTTCCATCCTTCGGAAGGAACACATTTTATGGTTTTCTTAGCCTATGTCATAGACTTATTTTGTATTCTATTTTGGCTATTTTGGGGGGGCTTATATAATACCCCTAATTCATAGAGCTTAACTTAGCTCTAAGTACATGAGTTATCTTATATAAAATTTATAAAATACTCAGTATTTTTAGTTTAGCATCTGCCAATGCGTAGGAAATTCAGTCAGCTTTCCAATGATATAAAACTTACCTAGATCTAATACCCAGGCGAAGAGTTAGGACAGTTTATGTAAAAATAGTAGCTCACCGCGATTAGGCTGCATCGCGGTGAGTATCGCTATGAGCACTCCATCGCATTATGCTAAAGGCCATTTTGGCATTTGTCAATTTCCAGAGGGTCACCGTGATTGCACCACATCGCGGTGAACCCCAAAATAACAATTGTCATGATCTAGAGAGCCACCGTAATTCCACCACATTACGGTGGATATAGCGATAACCCATTCACCACGTTGTGGTGAGGACTTAATCGCCATTCTAGTTGCTGGATTTTAAATCCCAAGGGAAACTTAGACTTTCCTTGTGACTAAAATTATCCTTAAACACGAAATTAATCCCTAAATAAAAAAAAATATATCATTATTCACTCAATTTTCCCCAAAGTACATCATTCTCTCTCAAAAGCAAAAAACCCTAGTTTCAAAATTCAAGAACAAAGCTCAAGAATTTCTCCAAGAACCTTCAAGAATTAACATTCCAAGGTATGTTAGGTGTTCATCTATGGGTCCTTTTCACCCATAGAGTCTACGAATCCATTTTTAAACTACAAGATTGTTGAGTTATGAACTTCCATCCTTGAATTGAATTGAATCCATATTCATGTTATTGTTGGGTTCTGTCCACAACTAAATTACAAGGTTTCACAAAATTAATCATTATATGTGTAGAATTACATGATCCTCTTGATGAACCCTTCAATTTACAAGTTGATTGATGTAGCTATGATAACTATGTGTGTTGATTGTTGTATAACCTAAGCATGCTCCCCATGTGTTTAATAAAATGTCTATGTGAATGAATTAGTGCCATTATAACTTGATAGCATGTGTTCCTCCTTCATGAATAGGTAGATGCCTTACAAGTGTTTGATATTAAGTCTTTATGGATGAATTATGAACAAGTGACCAATGTCATCTTATTCAAGATTATGCTATGCTTTACTTTTCATGTTATCGAGTCCTTGGGGTACTTAATACCTGACAATTTAGCTGTTTACCTATATCCAATGTCAGTTATAGAATATCAGTCATGTCATAATCAATAGTACTCCTAGTCAATTATAGAATTTAGGAAAACTCAGTAAACATAGTATTAGTTCAGTCTAGTTCAGTCTAGTTCAGTTCAGTATACTCAGTTTAGTATCTTTCAGTTGGGAGTAAGATTCAGCACTGAGTGAACCCAAGGATGTGGGTTCACCTGTCAGTAGAGGCTTTTATCTCTAGAAGTAATCCTTACATTCCAAAACTACGTAGTCAGCATAGGTTGAGACATCAAACCTGTCAATTAAGGGTTGATGAGGTGTTTTAACCTGTCAGTTTAGAGTTCCACCATTCCCATTAGGGTACATACCAGATGAGGGTAACTATCAGCTTGTCCTTACCCATGGTACGATATTAACACCCTTCCAACTGAGGTCACAGGTTGGACCCCAACTCAATTATCTTATCTTATTTGGGGCATGTCGATTAGATGATTACCTCCCACAATTTTAGTCTCAATTTTTAGAATAGAACTCAGTTTATTTTTACAGAATCATGACTGTCAGATATAGTCAACCAGTAATTAGTAAATCAGTTACCAGTAACTTCACATATCAGTTACTCAGAATGAGAATTTAGGATTTATCTTTAGACAAGCTTAGTCACAGTATTTATCTATCTGCACATGACTGCACACTCAGTATTTACAGTAGTATTGGTTATCCATGTACTCTCATGTTTAGTTACTCTATATCATGCAGTCAGTTCTTGTTCATGCATATGAATCCTTGCATTCATCCTTAACCTATCTAGCATACTAGTACATTCCACGTACTGATGCATACTCTTTCTTCACGCTATGATATCTTATATCATAGATTCAGACACTCAAGTTCCTGAACGCACATAGATAGATTTAGATTCAATAAGCAACAGTAGATTAGCAGTGAGTCCTCATTATTCGAGGATATTCTTTATTTCATATTCTCAGTAGTTTCACTATTTTAGTATATGGAGTTAGTTGGGGGCCTGTCCCATCATTTCCACTTTCAAACAATTTAGTTAGAGCCTTTTCAGACTAGTTTTTAGACAGTGTTCAATTTTATAGATTGTTATTTCAGTTGATACACATTATTAGTATTTATATATTTTGAACCTTACAGTATTTCAGCCTATTATTCTGTATTTATTTTAGTATATTATTCAATGCTCATAGCAGTTATCAATCATGGGTTAGCTTGTGGTCCTTCGAGGTCGTAAGCACCGCGTAGTATTTAGGGTACAAACTTCGGGTGCTACAAACTTTGTATCAGAGCCTAAGGTTCAATAGTGTCTTAGGAAGTCTGAAAGTCACATCACGTAGAGTCTTGTGCATGGGTGTGTAGTGCGCCACACTTATGGACATGAGGCTATGAGATATTTTAGGAACATTTTCCCTTCTTTAAGTATTTATGTCATACGAGTGAGCAGGATCTCAAGATAAACTCCCAATCCTATGTCAATTCCAGTAGTAAATGAATTCTCAAATATGTTTCCCAAATATCTTCCTAGAGTTCTTCCCATTAGGTAAATTGACATCGGAATAGACCTTCTTCTAGATACTCAACCTATATCGATTCCGACATAGAGAATGGTACCAAGAGAACTCAAAGAGTTAAAAAGTAGTTAAATGACCTTTTAGACAAAGGGTTCATCAGACCCAATATTTACCCGTAGGGCTCACCATTCTTATTAGTGTGTAAGAAAGATGGTTCTCTCAAAATGTGTATAGACTAACGTCAGTTGAACAAAGTTACAGTTAATAACAAGAACCCACTTCCAAGAATCGATGACTTATTTGACCAACTTTAGGGTGCTAGTTACTTTTCTAAGATAGACCTAAGATTAGGCTATCAACAGCTTAGATCCAGAGAATGTGACATTCTAAAAATAGCTTTCCAAACTCAATATAGTCACTTCGAGTTTCTAGTTATGTCTTTTTGTCTTACTAATTCCCCTGCAACCTTTATGGACTTGATGAACGGAGTTTTCAAGAAGTACTTGGCCATGTTCGTTATAGACTTCATCGATGACATTCTTCTCTATTCTTGTAGTGAGAATGATCGCGTAGACCACCTCAAAATCGTACTTTACACTCTCAAAACTCGTCAGTGTTTTGCCAAATTTAGTAAATGCAAATTTTAGGTAAGGTCAGTAGTGTTCCTTAGTCATATTATTTTCAGTGATGGCATTAGAATTGATCCTCAAAATACTGAAGCGGTGAGAAAATATCCAAGACCTATTTCTCTATTAGATATCAGGAGTTTCTTAGGTTTAGCTGGCAATTACCGTCAATTTGTTAAAGGGTTTTCGTCTGTTTCATCCCCCATGTCCAAATTAACTCAGAAGAAAGTCAAGTTTTATTGGTCAGATTCCTGTAAGAAGAATTTTTAGGAGTTAAAGACTTGACTTACCTCAGCCCCAGTTTTGACTCTGCAAAATGGTTCAGATGGGTTTGTTATGTACTGTGATGCATCCAGAGTAGGTTTGGGTTATGTCCTCATGCAGAGAGGTAAGATCATATCCTACATCTCTAGGCATCTTAAACCCCATAAGAAGAATTACCCTACCCATGATGTTGAGTTAGCAGCTGTCCCGACCGCACATAGATAGATTTAGATTCAGCCTGCAACAGTAGATTAGCAGTGAGTCCTCATTATTTGAGGATATTCTTTTATTTCATATTCTCAATAGTTTCACTATTTTCTTATATGCTAGAGGCTTTTCAGACTAGTTTTTAGACATTGTTCAATTTTATAAATTATTATTTTAGTTGATACACATTATCAATATTTACTTATTTTGAACCTTACAGCATTTTAGCCTATTATTCTGCATTAATTTTAGTATATTATTCAATGCTCATAGCAGTTATCAATCATGGGTTAGCTTGTCGTCCTTCGAAGTCGTAAGCACCTCGTAGCATTTGGGGTACAGACTTCGGTCGTTACAAACTTTATATTTGATCCTAAGGTTCAACAGTGTCCTAGGAAGTCTAAAAGTCGCATCACGTAGAGTCTTGTGCATGGGTGTGTAGCGCGCCACACATATGGACATGAGACTATGAGATATTTTAGAACATTTTTCCTTCTTTCAGTATTTATGTCGTACGAGTAAGCATAAGCTCAAGTTAAACTCCCAATCCTGAGTCAATTCCAGTAGTAAATGAATTCTCAAATATGTTTCCCAAAGATGTTCCTAGAGTTTCTCTCATTAGGGAAATTAACATCAGAATAGACCTTCTTCCAGATACTCAGCCTATATCTATTTCGACATATAGAATGGCACTAGCAGAACTCAAAGAGTTAAAAAGTAGTTAAAGGACCTTTTAGACAAAGGGTTCATCAGACCCAGTATTTCCCCATAGGGCGCACCATTTTTATTCGTGTGTAAGAAAGGTGGTTCTCTAAGAATTTGTATAGACTAACGTCAGTTAAACAAAGTTACAGTTAATAACAATAACCCACTGCTAAGAATCGATGACTTATTTTACTAACTTCAGGGTGCTAGTTACTTTTTTAAGATAGACCTAAGATAAGGCTATCAACAGCTTAGAGCTAGAGAATGTGACATTCTGAAAATAGCTTTCTAAACTTGATATAGTCACTTCGAGTTTCTAGTCATGTCTTTCGGTCTTACCAATTCCCCAGTAGAATTTATGGACTTGACGAACTGAGTTTTTAAGCAGTTCGTTATAGTATTCATCAATGACATTTTTGTCTATTCTCTTAATAAGAATGATCGTGCAGAACACCTTAAAATTGTACTTCAGACCCTCAAAACTCAGTTGTTTTCCAAATTCAGTAAATACAAATTTTTGCTAAGGTCAGTAGTGTTCCTTGGTCATATTATTTCGGTGATGGCATTAGAGTTAATCCTCAAAATACTGAAGCGGTGAGAAAATGGGCTAGACCTATTTCTCTATTAGATATCAGGAGTTTCTGAGGTTTAGCGGGATATTAACATCGATTTTTTAAAGGGTTTTCATCTATTTCATCCCCCATGTCCAGATTAACTCAGAAGAAAGTCAAGTTTTAGTGGTTAGATTCCTGTAAGAAGAGGTTTTAAGAGTTAAAGACTTGACTTACCTCAGCCCCAGTTTTGACTCTCCCAGATGGTTTAGATGGGTTTGTTATATACTGTGATACATCTAGAGTAGGTTTGGATTGTGTCCTTATGCATAGAGGTAAGGTCATAGCCTATGCCTTTAGGAATCTTAAAACCCATGAGAAGAATACCCTACCCATGATCTTGAGTAAAAGCTGTAGTGTTAGCCTTAAAGATTTGGAGGCACTATTTGTATGAGGTGTATGTTGATGTGTTCATAGATCATAATAGCCTACAATATGTCTTTTCTCAGAAAGCTTTAAATTTGCATCAGAGAAGGTGATTAGTGTTATTAAAGGATTATGACATGAGTGTTCTGTATTATTCAGGCAAAGCCAATATAGTGGTTGATGCTCTCAGTAGACTGTCTATGCATAGTTTTGCTTATTTAAGCATGTTAAGAAGAAGTTAGCTCAAGAAGTTCATCAACTTGACCGACTAAGTATCCTCTTGGTCGATTTAGAAGATGGCAATGTGTGGGTTCAGAACAATTCTGAATCCTTTCTAGTTTCTAATGTTAAGGAAAAGCAGGATAGATATCCCAGTCTAGTAAAGTTTAATGAGTTAGTCAGATATCAAAAAATAGAGGTTTTCTCCCAAGGAAGAGAGGGCATATTGCATTGCTAGGGTTGGCTATGTGTGCAGAGTGTAAACGATTTGAGGAAACGAATTCTTGTAGAAGTGTATGGTGCACGTTACTCGATTCATCCAGGGGAAACTAAGATGTATAGTGATTTATGAGAGATCTATTGATAGAGTAGGATGAAGAGGGATATTTTAGAGTTTGTAGCTAAGTGCTCTACATGTCAGCAAGTTAAGATTGAGCACCAAAAGCCTAGTAGGCCCATGCAAGAGTCCAGTATTCCCACATGGAAATGGGAAAAAGTGTACATGGACTTTGTGATGGGTTTACCTCGTACTCGTCATCGATATGATTCCACAGGGTTATTATAGACAGGATGACCAAATCATTTTATTCTTGCCAGTTCATACCTCCTATTCAACCGAGGACTATGCCAAACTCTATATCAAAGAGTTGGTTAGGTTACACAGAGTCCCAATATCTATTATTTCAGATAAAGGTACCCATTTTACCTCTTATATCTGGACAGAATTCCTAAAGGGTCTCATTACCCAAGTTTATTTCAGTACAGCCTTCCACCCTCAGACAGATGGTTAAGCAAAAAGGACCGTTCAGACTCTAGAAGATATGCTGAGAACATGCGTTGTTGATTTTAAGGGTAGTTGGGATGACTACTTGCCTTTGATCGAATTTGCATAGAATAACAACTATCATTCTAGTTTTCAAATATCTTTGTTTGAAGCCCGCTTTAGTAGGAGATGTAGATCTTTAATTGGTTGGTTCAAGGTAGGTAAGGTTGTATTTGTAGGGTCTGACTTAGTATTCAATGCCTTAGAGATGGTTTAGTTAATTAGAGAAAAACTTAGGGCTTCCTAGAGCCAACAGTAATCCTATGTAGATGTGAGAAGAAAGGATCTCGAGTTTGAGATTAGTGATTTTGTGCACTTGAAAATCTCTCCCATGAAAAGATTTAAGAGGCTTGGCAAGAAGGGAAAGCTCAGTCCCCAATATGTCGGTCCTTATAGAGTTCTCATCCATTTAAGAAAGGTAGAGTATGAGCTCGAGTTTCCTTTGGATCTAGCTTTAGTACATCTACTATTCCATGTCTCCTTGCTAAAGAAATTCATTGGTGACCCAGCAGTCATAGTTCCTTTAGAGGATGTAAATATTCAGAATGATCTTTCTTTTGAAGAGGTTCCAGTCTAGATCCTCGATCATCAGATTCATAGATTGAGAAATAAAGAAGTTTTCTTAGTCAAAGTTTTTTAGAGAAATGAGTTCATTGAGGGAGCTACTTGGGAAGCAGAAGCAGATATGTAGACCAAGTATCCTCACCTTTTCTCCACAAACTCATATTTCACTTAAGGTAACAGTCTTCCTTAGCTTTACTCAGTTTTATGTTCAGTTACAATTATAACCTTGGTATTCCTTACCATTGCATATTCAGTCGTGTATTCATAAAATAGTTCAAACATGTACTCATGCATCAGATATGCATGTTTAGTGTGAAAATTCAGCTTACCAGTAGCTTTAGTCATGTATTTCATGCATCAGATATGCATTTTCAATATAAGAACTCAGTTTGTCAGTAGTCCAGTCACGTAGTCATGTCTCAATTATGCATGTTCAGTGTGTCAGCTTATTCTATCAATGTTTCTCAACTTAATCCACCTTATTTGAGGATAAATAATCTCAAGGGAGAGATATTGTAATACCCCCAAATTCCTAGAGCTTAACTTATCTCTAAGTACGTGAGTTATCCTTTACAAAATTTATGAAATACTCAGTATTTTTTAGTTTAGCATCTGCCAATGCATAGGAAATTCAGTCAGCTTTCCAACGATATAAAATTTACACAAATTTGATACCTGGGGGAAGAGTTAGGGTAGTTTATGTAAAAATAGTGGCTCACCGCAATTAGACTGCGTCTCAGTGAGTATCTCGATGAGCACTCCATCGCATCACGCTGAAGGCCATTTGGGCATTTATGAATTTCTATAGGGTCACTATGATTGCACCGCATTGCGGAGAACCTCAAAATAATAACTGTCATGATCCAGAGTGTTACTATGATTCCACCGCGTCATGGTGGATATAGTGATGACCCATTCACCGTATCACGGTGGATATAGCGATGACCCATTCACCGCATCGTGATGAGGCCTTTATCGGCATTCCAATTGTAGGATTTTAAATCCCAAGGGCAACTTAAACTTTTCCCATGACCCTGATCTGCCTTAAACACAAAATTAATCCCTAAATGACCAAAATATACTAGTATTCACTCAATTTTCCCTAAAGTACATCATTCTCCCTCAAAAGAAAGAAACCTTAGTTTCAAAATTCAAGAACAAAGATCAAGAATTTCTCCAAGACCCTCCAAGAATTAATATTTCAAGGTATGTTAGGTGTTCATCTAAGGGTCTCTTCTACCCATAGAGTCCACGAATCCATTTTCAAACTACAAAACTATTGAGTTATCAACTTCCATGCTTGAATTGAATTGATTCCATATTCATGTTATTGTTGGGTTCTTTCCATAATTAAATTACATGCTTTCATGAAATTAATCTTTATATGTGTTGAATTACATGATCCTCTTGATGAACCCTTTAATTTACAAGTTGATTGATGTAGCTACGATAACTATGTGTGTTTATTATTTTATAACCTAAGCATGCTCTCTACGTATTTGATAAAATGCCTATGTGAATAAATTAGTGCAATTATAACCTGATAGCATATGTTTCCCCTTCATGAATAAGTAGATGCCTTACAACTATTTGATAATAAGTATATATGGTTGAATTATCAACAGGTGAACAATGTAATGTTATTCAAGATTATGCTATGCTTTACTTTTCATGCTATTGAGTCCTAGGGGTACTTAATACATAATAATTTAGATGTTTACCTAAAGCCAGTATCAGTTATAGAATTTCAGTCATGTCACAATAAGTAGTACTCTCAATCAGTTATAGAATTCAGGAAAACTCAGTAAACTCGGTATCAGTTTAGTTCAGTTCAGTATACTCAATTCAATGTCATTTAGTAGGGAGTAGGATTCAGAATCGAGTGAACCCAAGTATGACGTATCACCTGCCAGTAAAGGGTGTGATCTCTAAAAAAAATCCTTGCATTTCAGAACTATGTAGCCAGCATAGTTTGAGACATCAAACCTGCCATTTGAGGGTTGATGAGGTGTTTTAACCTATTAGTTTAGGGTTCTACCATTCTCATTAGGGTACCTACCAGATAAGGGTAACTCTCAGCTAGTCCATACCCATGGCATGGTACTAACACCATTCTAACTAGGGTCATAGGTAGGATCCTAACTCAGTTATCTTATCTTATTTGGGGAATGTCAGTTAGATGATTACCTCCTACAATTTTAGTTTGAGTCTTTAGAATAGAACCCAGTTTAGTTCTATAGAATCAGGACTGTTAGATACAGTCAACCAGTATTAATAAATTAGTTATCAATAACTTCAAATTTCAGTTACCAAGTATCAAAATTCAGGACTTAGCTTCAGACAAGCTTAGTCACAGTATTTATCTATATGCACATGAGTGCATACTTAGTATTTACAGTAGTATCAGTTATCCATGTCTCTAATGTTTAGTTACTCTATATCATGCAGCCAGTTAATGTTCATGCATATGAACCATTGCATTTAGCCTTACCCCATCTAGCAAACCAGTATGTTCCACGTATTGACGTATTCTCTTTCTTTGCACTATGATGTCTTATATCATAGGTTCGAATGCTCAAGTTCCCGATCGTGCATAGATAGATTTAGATTCAGCCAGTAGTATATTAGCAGTGAGTCCTCATCATTTGAGGATATTTTTTTATTTTAGATTCTCAGTACTTTCAGTATTTTAGTATGTGGGGTTAGTTGGGGGCTTGTCCCATCAACTCCACTTTCAAAAAGTTTAGTTAGAGGCTTTTCAGAATAGTTTTTAGACATTGTTCAATTTTATAGATTGTTTTTTCAGTTGATACACTTTATCAGTATATACAGATTTTGAACCTTACGATATTTTAGCCTATTATTCCACATTTATTTCAGTATATTATTCTATGCTCACAACTAATATCAGTCATGGGTTAGCTTGAGGTCCTTCAAGGTCGTAAGCATCGTGTAGCATCCGGGGTACAGACTCGGGGAGTTACAGCTTGTCCCAATATATAATTAACTAGATTTATAGAGGCTTGTAGATGACTATGTACTTAGGTAGATTGGATGCTGAATGTTGTTATTAATGAATGGCTAGACTTTTTTAAGTTATTATTATTCTTTTTCCTACTATCTCAATGTATGTTCATAATTTATTCGATACTTTTGGGTTGATATAATGGTTAGGTTAAGATAATAGGGTGATATCCAGTCCACAGTGGGTTTGATATGCCTATACGACAAGGCCCAGTTTCAGGTCATGTCATGTTGTTATCAGAGCTTAGGTTCAAGGTGAATTGGGTATCCACAAAGTTGTATCGATTAGAGTCTCTTTTATGGGTATTTATCACGCCACACTTATAAGACAGAGGCTACAAAGAATTTAGGAATGTTTTACTTTTTTGTTTTCTTATTTTGAGTTGTAGAGTTTAAGGTCTTAAATCATTCTAATTTGTGTTTGCTCATCTTTCAAATCATACCTCCAAGAGGATCTTAAGTTTCTGCAAACCCTTTCATCCTAACTTAGGATGATATTGATGGGACCCACTCGACTTATGGATTCCATACTCGGTCTAAGGTTCTGGTACCTGATGGTTCAAGAGTTCTATCGGTTCCCATTAGGCATCCTTTGTTTCCTCGGGCTGATGTTTTGAATGTTAAGTTTTGTTAGTCAATTCATATGATTGCTAAGTTGGTACACTCTCAGCTGTAGTATGGTACATCTTCTACTCTATCTTTTAAGGCCATAAGGGTTTGCAAGTCTATGAGTTTAAGTCCTCTGACCATTACTGATGTTAAGGTAGAGGAAGATCCCTAGGGTTTTCTAGATAAGATAAAAAAGGCTTTTAGAGTCATGCCTGTCACTGATGTCAAGGGAGTAGAGTTTGTATCCTATCAGTTGCAGGATGTGACGTACCAATGGTATGAGGAGTGGGAATAAACAAGGGGTGGTGTTGATGAGTTATCTTTGTTGGAGGATTTCACTAATGCTTTTCTAGATTGCTTCTTTTCTTTAGAGTTAAGGAAATCATAGGCAGAGGAGTTTGTTAATCTAAAGTAAGGAAAAACCTCCATCAATAAGTATACCATAAACTTTCACCAATTGTCTAGCTATGCTCCAGAGATGGTGTCAGAAATAAGAGCTCGTATAAGGAAGTTCAACTCGAGATTGTCTAGTGAGTTAGTCCTTGAGGGCAAGGTAGCTTTATTGATCAAAGATATGGATATCTCTATATTGGTTGTGTACATGCAATAAGTGGATGAAGAGGAAAAGAAGCAAAATGAGCTCAGCAAAAGGCAAGGAAAGAGATGTAGGCCTTCTGAGTAAAGTATTGGAAATAGTGGTTGGTGGCCAAGAAAGAAGTAGGAGAGTTCTGGTTCTTTCTCCTTGTCTAATGCTCCTTATTCGAGGATATCGGGTGATCATTGTTCACAGTTTGGTGGTGGATTCTGGTCACAGGATGTCCAATCTAAGACTAGTGAATCTCAGTTGGTTCCATCCTACCCTCCTTGTAGATTATGTGGTCAGCATCATTATGGTAAGTATTAGAAGAAGAGGAACGGATCTTTTAGATATGGTCATATTGGGAATATACAGCAAGAGTGCCCCTCTCTAGTGGCTTCTTGGGCCAACAAGGCCCCTATTTCTACTTTATCCACTCCTACACCAAAGGGTGTTGGTTCTGCTTTTGCTTTTATTTTTGGTATTAGCACTGTCCAAAATTATTTGTATGCACTTGCTACTCACCTAGATTTTGAGGCATCTCCAGATATTATTATGGGTATATTGAGACTTTTCTTACGTAATATGCATTTTTTGATTTACCCGGGTTCCACTCTTTCTTATGTGACCCTATTTATGGCTATTCATTTTGGTTTAAGTACTGATTATATATCAGATCCTTTTTTTTGTTTCTACCCTGGTAGGAGATTATATGGTTGTTTAAAGAGTCTATAGGGGGTTTTGTAGTTGTTAGTAGTAAAGAAACTCTGGTAGACTTGATAGAGTTAGACATGGTCCATTTTAATATTATTCTAGGAATGGATTGGTTGCATCTGCTCTATGCTTCCTTAGATTGTCAAACCCGTAAGGTCATATTTAAATTCCATAAAGAGCCGATCATTGTATGGGAAAGGGGTTCTTTAGTGCCTAAGGGGAGGTTCATCTCATATCTTAGAGTCCGAAAGTTGACTTCTAAGGGGTATTTGTATCATATGGTTCGAGTTAAAGATTCTAAATTAGAAGGTCCTTCTCTAAAATTGATTCCTGTGGTTAATGAGTTTCCCGAGGTATTTTTTGATTACCTTCCTGGCATTTCTCCCAAAAGAGAAATTGATTTTGGGATTAATGTTGTTCCTGACAATCCTTCTATCTCTATCCCTCCTTATAGAATAGCTCTGATGGAGCTTAAAGATCTATTGAAACATCTCTTAGATAAAAGTTTTATCCGTCTTAGCATGTTTCCTTACAGTACTTCCATGTTATTTTTGTGTAATAAGGATGGTTCCCTTTGAATGTGCATTAATTATCGATAGTTGGACAAGATGACCATAAAAAAAGTATCCTTTTCCTAGGATCGATGATTTTTTTGATCAGCTTCAAGGTTTAAAGTGTCTCTCAAAATTTGATTTTAGGTCAGGTTATCATTATCTTAAGATTAGGGGAGTAGATATCCCTAACACTGACTTCAGGACCCGTTATGGTCAATGTGAGTTCGTAGTCAGGCCTTTTGTGTTGTCCAACGCCCCAACGACATTCATAGATTTGATGAATAGGGTATTTCATCCTTTTTTTGATTTGTTTGTCATTGTCTTCATTAATGGCATCTTGGACTATTCTAAGAGTGAGGTGGATCATGTCTATCACCTCTATGTTGTGTTGCACACCCTAAAGGACCATTATTTGTATGAAAAGTTCTCAAAGTATGTGTTTTGATTTTTGTGTTATGACTTTTCTTGGACATGTCAGCTCTAGTGAAAGGATCATGGTCAATCTACAAAATGTTGCGATGGTTAAGAAGTGGCCTAAACCTATGACTCCAACCGATATTTGAAGCTTCTTGGGTCTAGCCGGTTACTATAGGAGATTTGTGGAGAGTTTTTTAATGATTGTTACACCTTTGACTATGTTGACCCAGAAGAAGGTCAAGTTCTCATGGTCTGATGCGTATGAGGCTAGTTGTGAGAAATTGAAAGTTAAATTGATTTTGGCTCTAGTTTTTACCTTGTCCGAGGGAAATAATTGTTTTGTAGTATATGGTGATACTTCTCGTATTGGTCTTCATTTTGTGTTGATGTAACATGGTAGGATGGTTGCCTATGCATCTTGGCAATTGAAAGTTTATGAGAAAAGCTAACCTACTCATTATTTGGAGTTATTAGCCATGGTTTATACATCGAAGATTTGGCGTGAATATCTCTATGGGGTTTGTGCTGACATTTTTTCTAATCACAAGAGCCTTCCGTATGTGTTTTCTAAGAAGGAGTTAAATCTAAGACAAAGGAGACTGCTTGAGTTATTGAAGGACTATGATATGAGTCTCCAATACTATCCAGGTAAAGCTAATGTTGTTGTTGATACTCTTTGCAGGTTATCCATGCGAAGTTCTCCATATATTGATGAGGATAAGCGAGATTTGTTAAAGGACATTCACGATTGGCTAGTCTTAGAGTTTGTCTCATGGACTTGAAGGATGGTGGTGTATTTTTGTATCCTGTGTCACAATCATCTCCTGTGGTTGAGATAAAGGAAAAGCAAATATTAGATCCCGACCTGATGAAGATTAAAAGTAATGTGGGATAACAAAAGGTTATTTACTTTGTGATTGGTGGTGATGGTATCTTGAGGTACCAAGGAAGGATTTGTATTCCTGATGTCGATGGATTGAGGAAAAGGATTATGGTCGAGATTCACAAATCTCGATATGTTATTCATCCCAGTTCTACAAAGATTCATCATGATCTTAAGGAGTCTTATTGGTGGAATAATATGAATCGAGATGTGGCTAGCTATGTGGCTAAGTGTATGGTGTGTCAACAAGTAAATGTCGAGCACATGAGACCCAGTGGTTTGTATCAAGAGATAGATTTTCCCGGATGGAAGTGGGAAGTGATTAATATGGATTTTATCACCGGTCATCCTTGATCTCAAAATTAATGTGATTCTATTTAGGTAATTGTGGTTAAAATGATCAAGTCCACACATTTTTTATTGGTAAGAACTAGTTATTCGATGGAGGATTATGCTAAGTTGTATCTTGCAGAGATTGTGAAGTTGTATGGTGCTCCAATTTCAATTATCTCAGATTATGGTATTCTTCCTTCATCTCATTGTTGGAAGTTATTTCAGAAAGGTTTGTGAACTAAGGTATGCCTTAGTACCACTTTTCACCCATAAATGGATGGAGAAGTGGAGAGGACTATCCAAACGTTGGAAGATATATTATGTGCTTGTGTGATTGATTATAGTGGTAGTTGGTATGACCATTTTCCTTTGATTGATTTTGCTTATAACAATACTTACTACTCTAGCATTGGTATGGCTCCTTTTAAGGTGTTGTATTGTAAGAGATATCGATCTCTTATAGGGTGGTAAGAGGTTGGTGAAGGTAAGTTGTTTGGCCTAGATTTGATTCACCAAGCCTTGGAAAATTTGAAGGTTACTCATTAAAGGTTGAAATCCGCTCAAAGTCACCAAAAGTCCTATGCAGATTTATGGTATAGGCATTTAGAATTTAATGTAGGCAATTCGGTATTCTTGAAAGTATCTCCCATGAAGGGAGTAATGCAGTTTGGTAAGAAGGTGAAGTTAAGCCCCAGGTATGTTGGTCCATATTTGATTTTGAAGAGAGCTGGTAATTTTTCATATGAATTTTAGTTACCCTCTAGTTTGAACTCCATCCATCTGGTATTCCATATGTCTATGTTACGAAAATTCATAGGCAATCCCTCATTGGTTTTTCCCTTAGAGGGTGTAGGTATTTTAGACTCTTCATCCTATGAGGATGTCCCGGTGAGGATCTTGGATTGAGAATTTCTTCGGTTGTAAACAAAAGATGTGGCCTTGGTAAAGGTTCTATGGAGGAACAAAAAGTCCGAAAAAGTTACGAGGGAGGCAGAAAAGAACATGAAGGCCAAGTATCCGTATTTGTTTTTCGTTCAGGAAACTCGTACTTGAGGTTTGAGTTAATCTTCTTAACTTGATTTATGTCTTTGATAGGACATGGGTTAATGTCCCTAAATTGTGAATTGGGCAAGTGTTTAGATAGACAATGGGTTCGATTCCCAAAATCAAATAAATGAGTGGTTGATTGTTAATAATCATGGCATGTGTCTTATCCTTGTTGTATATATTTGTGTTCTATATTTGTTAAATACTACTTTTGATGTGTAATAGTGTGTAAACTCATGTTTGTGCGTGCCTTATCCATCACTAGAGGAAGAATAATCCTAGGCTTTGGACCCTTAGAAGAATTTCCTTGGTTGATCTTTCTCAGTAGGGTACGACTCATAGGTACTAGTCGTACCCTAGGATATGACCTAAGGTCCCCTCTCTCATATGTTGATTAATGTTTGTTGGGTACATTCTTTACAAGATACGGTTTAGCCTCTCCCTAGTCATATGTTAGGGTATGAATCGTATACTACCTAGTAGTTTGAAGTATTAGTCATGATCTAATCGACACTGAATTGGGTACGGGTTGAATGGTACCACTCGTACCTTTGGGTATAAGTAAGGCATGTATGGTCGTATGTTAGAAAGATTAGGGGTCCATGGTGAGGCCTAGGGTACGAGTTAGGGTACCACTCATACCCTAGGGTACGATTTGGTGTGAAAGTTGTACCCTCCTCTGGGTTAATTTCCATCTTTTAAGCTGGGGCTTTATGGCAATTTTCCACTTCAAAACCCTTAAGTCCCCATGATATATAACATATTGTGGCCTCCTAAAATACATTTTTGGTGGATCAAACATTCCATATACTCTCTCAAACACACTGTTGAAGATTTGAAGGCTAGGGTACCACAAGTATTCATCTAAAGGCTAAGGGGTCGAGAGTCCTTTCATGAGTCATCTTGTAAAAGGCATGTAACTCATCCCCTATCATTATGTCTCAAATATCATGATATTTAAACATTTTTTATGAATAATTAATAATGGTTTTTGATAAAAATGTTGAGGGTTTTGATGTATAATGATGGGTGTATTTTCTCTTGTTTAAAGTTTTGATTATACATGTTTTTGGTGATGGTATCCATATGTGGGTGCTTGTTGATTGATTTTTAACAACTAGGTCAAAAGTATCCCTAATATTGATGGTTTTTCTTGGGTTTTAGTCATGATAAGATTATTCCCTCACGGTGTTTGTGAAAATATCTACTAGAAATAACTAGTCACATATTAATGGTTATTTGAACTAATGCAATTACTTAATAAGTAAGAATGATTTATAAATTATACTGTAAAGTCCGTGTTTGCCATATAATGAGTTAAATGGTTACCTTGGTGGTTTGATTAGTTAAAAAGGGGTTAGAGTCCCTAACATGAAATCAAATTATGTTAGAACTAAAGCTTGGTGTAAGAGTGATAATGAGTTATTTGATAAAGGTCTTGATGACCACAATTTAAGTTGAATTATATTAGAAACAAATGTGTTGTCCTGTTGAAGTGATTGATTGATATATGATTCATAAAGACTTTGTGATCGTGTATGATGTTGAGTTGTGGCCTTGATGGATTAAAATGATTAAATGGGTTAAAGTCCCCACATGTGAATGCATGGACAAAGGGTTAGAGTCCCAGTTTCGACTAGTAATGGACGTTATAACTTGTGGTTAGAGTCCACATGTATAATGAAATGGCTTGTAATTATAGTACCCTTACGTAATGAAATGGCTTGTGGTTAGAGTACACTTGACTAATAAAAGGCTTGTGGTTACAGTCCACTTGCTTAATAAGATTGCTTGATGTTGGAGTCGTCTTTCATGATATAACCTAAGTGGTGGAAAGTTAGAGTCCTCCATTTCATGGTTCGTGTTTGACTTTGAAATGCATACTAAGGCCTTGTTATCTTTTAACACTTAATGTATCCATATGTATTTACATGTCTATGTGTATAAATATGATGGATTATGATGGTTTGACTTGGTATAAATAATGATACTATTTTATCCTTACCCTTGAGTTACATGCTAGCACTCCAACCACTAAAAATCTTCGGTCGTTATATCCCCATGCGACACAAGGGCCGGAGCATCTTCTTCTTCTCTTGCATAGTGATCAGGTATTCGGGAAGTTTGAGTGATGACATTGAATTGGTGAGCTTCCATCCTTCGGAAAGCACACATTTCATGGTCCTCTTAGGTTATGTCATAGACATATTTTAGATTTGATTTTGGCTATTATCTGGGGCTTGTCCCAACATATTATTGACTCCGGATTTGAAGAAGCTTGTGGATGACTGTGGACTTGGGTACATTGGATGTTGAATGTTTATATTAATGAATGGTTAGACATTCTTAAGTTATGATTATTAGTGTTGTTTTCGTTGTCTCATTATATGATCTGAGTCCATCCGACACTTATGGGTTGATATGATAGTTAGGTAGGATAATAAGGCAATCTCTGATCCTCGGTGGGCTTGAGATGCCCATACAACAAGGCCCGATTTTGATTCATTTCACTAATGATGATATTTCTTCGCAAGTATTTGAATGTACACTTATATATGCATATATATGTTGTGATGAATCTTGTTGAATAATTTGCCTCAGTGTCAAAAGTGTAATTGGATTCTTATATTCTTGATGTTGTAAAGTGTTATATCTATACTTTGCTATCATTAACTGTAAGATCTATTTTGATCGTTGTTATTTGCATTTTATTCACCTATTTATACAGTTTTGAGTTAGTCTCCTTACAATGTATACCAACACTTAGTTGATGTATAGACGCTACTTGTGTTCTTATTTTGTTGAGTGTAGAGTTTGTTTCAATATTTGAGACGAGACCTCAACTCTAGATAGTATTTTTTGACTTTGATTGAAGGATGAGAACCATTATTTGGAATTTATAGGATATTCTTATTTTCATTCATTACTAATGTTTTTGGACTAAGACATTATCTTTATTTTAAATATTCTGATGATCTGCTATACTTTAGATTTTATATACTATTAGATGTTCTTGTATGGTGACATTAGCTCCTGGGGTTGTAATAAATAAAGAAATTGCCTACTCGATTCTTTAGTGATGATATTTGATTAAGTTATCAATTTTATTTCTGGTAAACATTATTTGTGTTTCATGACTTAATAAGGAATTGATTAAACAAATTGTGAAGTGTCAAACTTAGTTTATAAAGGTTTTATTAGATAGTTCTCTCACTCCAGTTTTAGGGTAGGTTATAGTCATGAACACTCAGGTTATGAAATAGATGGTATTAGAGCACTGAGTTCACAGCTCTCATCATACAAGAACAAATCTAGTAGATCTTGAAAAATGATATGAAGATGTTGTTTTTTCTTCAAGAGGTTGTAGTGTTTAGGAAACGAAAATTCCCTTATCTCTTCCTTTCGTGCTATTAATTAATTCCAATTGGTATGACTTTTCATTTACTCTTATTTCATAGATAGTGAATATTAAGAGCATCAGTGGTTGTACCAGCTGCAATATATTAAGAGCATCAGTGGTTGTACCAGCTGCAATATCAGCAAAGACAATAGTATCACCTACATTTATCATTGGTGTCATAGTTTTGGGTAGGCCTCAAGCGAGGGGTGGGGAAAGAAGAGGATAAAGAGGGCAAGAACTTGTTAGTGATGGATCTAATAATACAGAGAAATAGCTTGACTAAGGACACTATCCTTTGCAACAATATGTTACTCAAGAGTTAGCTTAAAATAAGGATGCGCTAGATGAGGATGAAGTGATGGTCATAAATATGGTGCCTGTAGAAAATGATGCGGCCCAAGTGCCTATAACCACAAAACTCAACAAGTGTTAGGGTTTATGCAAATTGACTGGCACCGGTAATATTCCAGTTGTCCTATATTTCTATCTCCAGTCTTGTAACTTTCAGCTATTATGGTGCCTAAGATAGGTGAGAGCTTTAATATAAGAGTAAATCCTTAATAGGTCTTGGGAATAGTGATGACTGATGATGAGCATGGTCTATTTTATAAGGTCATAAAGATGAAACCTCTAATATACTGGGGTACTAAGTATGAGGATGCTTTCTACTTTATGATTTATTGTCCTGAGAGTCTGCATAAAATGGGTGTGGTTAAGAGGTATGGTGTGGAATTTGTGTCTTTTTAATTGCAGGCTAAGGCCAAACAATGGTGGAGATCCTTTGTTGAGTGTAAGGTTGTCTAACCTCTACTTACATTGACTAAATTCTAAAATATATTTCTTAAAACGTATGTTTGTATCACTTATTCAGATCAAAAGAAGGATGAATTTCTGAATTTAGTGGAGGGTGATATGTTTGTGGTTGCCTATGAGTCCATGTTTCATGTCTTATTGATAACGCTCAACTTATATGTTAATTTACTGCAAGGCGGTCATCGTCAATATATTTAACCAACTTTGGAGTCAGGGTCAAATCCACGAGGAACAATGTGACTAGCGATTAAACTAATTTGAAGCTATAGCTACAACTTGAATTTAAACAAATGATAAGAACAGATAAAATGGGGGATTTTTAATGGTTGAACAAACGTTAATAAACACTTCAATTTAAACAATGTTATGGGAAACAAGAGTTGTGTTCACTATGAGTATTGGTGCTTGATAAGCATTAGCTATTGCTCAATATTTGTGTAACAAATAGGAACAGCAGATCATCAATGTAAAAGTACAATCTAAATGTCTCCCGGCCTTCTTAGATATTCAATTCCCTAATTCTTCCGAACTTAGGAATGCTAATACTTGACCAAATCGTATTCCGAGTTGATTAACCTTGTCACAGTGTTAATCATTTAACTAAAAGTTTAGTGCTTCCAATCCCCGTTGATAATTCACTTCCTATTAGATTTATTTCTTATTCCTAAGAAAATCAACAACTAGGCTTAGTTCATTGTTTGCAACCGATAAACAAAAATGTATAATAGAAGAATTATCAAGAAGTTCACATTGTCTTGCAAATCTTGCTCAACTAATGTTTTGCAAGACAAAACTCATAGATCTCACAACTCAGGTAAAGAAAATTAGCTACTCATGATAAAAAAATCAACAATATGTAGTGAATTCATAGTCAAGAATAAGTAATAAATCATACCCACAATCAATGTTCAAATGGAAGATGTTCACAAGAATGTTAAGAACCCTCAATGAGAGATTTCTCTCATTTTCTGCCACTCCTAAGATTCCCCAAAGAGTATGTACAAGATACCCTAATGGTTTCAGAAATTTTTCCTTTTATATATGCTGAAAAAATGCGCTTTTGATGGCCATCGCGAAGCGGTGACAAGCTAATCGACAATTGTCAATTTCCAGAATCTCACCGCGATTTCACCGCGGCGCGGCGCCTACTCAAACTATACAAAAAATTACACTCATCTATGGGACATAAAATTAGGCCTATTATAAATCCATTGATCCTTTTAATGGGTCCATTGGACTGTTCACGCGCCCATAATAGCCCAATACATTTCAGGACTCCAAATGGAGTCAATTTCTGCATTTTGGTTTCGTTGAGACATTCCAAGCCTGATTGAGTTGTTTACACCTTATTTGAAGCTTGTATATCCTTAATATATCATAATGATCCATTTAAAAAGTATCATAAATCATTAAACACCACAAGTTAGAGCTCAAAACAACACAACATCCAAGACGGTGAACTCAAAACACGAGCTAAGTATAGGTTAAATGCACCTTGAGCTTAGGCTCATTGTTTTGACTCTAGTCTTGATCCAATTGATATATGAACATTCTAACTAAGATTTTTCACATATCAATACATAATAAAAACCTTATTAACTCATCAAAACACATTAAGACTCAACACAATAGAATAGGCAACACCTAGCTCAAGCTAGTCACGCCAGTTTTCTTGATTGAACTCTAAATGCTCAAATTGACTCAAAACTCATGTAAAAAGACCATTAAAACTCATAAACACATAATTGTACACATAAATGCTCATTTATATCATTATAAGAGAATATATCAAAAGAATCAACCTCAAAATAAGGCTAAAACAGGCTAGAATAGTAATGCTAGGATGCATAAATACACCCAACATCACCACCCCATACTTAAAGCCTTATTCATCCTCAAACAACTCTTCACTCTAAGTATCATGAGCTGGGGAATCTACTCTTCTAATATATGCAATACATTTATCTAGTACTACAATAACTACATGGAATGCAAGTTTCTACACTAAGCCTGTTATACACAATTGAAAGCTCAAGAATCCTATTCCCAAAACATCCTAGCCTCAAGAATGGACTCCACAAGTAGCAAACTCATGCACATAATTCAGATAAAGACATCTTACAAATCACCCATATTCATCAAACATGTGCCCCTCATAATAAGAGAGTTACCCATAAATACTCACAATAATGAAATTTATAACAATGGGTACAAGAATCAAATTATGCTCACCCTCACAAAGAATTCACAAGTTACACATAATGAATCATAGGCTTGCCCTTAGTGTAATGCTCTACTAATAGTTGAATATAATGCTTATGATCAATTAGGTCTTTTCTGGGTTGTAATATAGGCTAAGGAATGGATGGGAATTATTTTGGCCAAGAATAGTGACTAACCTCTCCCAAGCACTTTAATACATGACAAACTTCTCAAAATCACCTTCTATTTACCCAACTCATTACTTTCACACATCAATCATTTCACCTGAATTTTGTTCAATGCATTAACAAAAACAATGGTAGGAATACTTTCCTTCTATATGATAAATCAATTTCCAGCTCTTCTTTATACACCAATTGTTGTTACGTACCCCTATAGTAGCCACCCTCAACTAAAGCTATTCTCCTTGGTTGAGGTGCACATTGTCCTAAATGGACTAAGGCCAAAACAGGTTCATTGTAACAAAAACTGGGAAACAAAAACTGAATTTTCTTTCATATTCTCTATAGCTCCTAACCATAATAATTTGGATACATAATGAACACTTCTTTAGATTTTCACTTTCACCTTCCTCCTTCTTCTATTTCACAAACTCCTTACTAATTTAATTTTTTTATTAAAGCACTTAGGAGCTTTTGGATCAAACTATGGTCTATCAAAAAAGGGATTAGGCTATATATGAGGTTACCAAAGTAAAGGCTAAAGTCTCAATGGGGTTAACTAAGATAATGCACAAGTATAGGAAAAAGAAGGTATAAAACAAGGATATCAAAGAAATGCCTAAATCATCTCCTAAACTCACATTCTTTATTTTTCTTTACACACACACCGAGCAAGTTCTAGACATCACATTTAACAAGAAATATACAAAAATCTCACACGCACATGGCACATGCTCAATTCATAAAGGATCATCATAGACTCTTAATCAAACAATTACACAAATTCAAAATTAAGCCAACACTTACTAGAGTCACAAACATGAGCCTAATAGTCTCAAAAATAGCAATTCAGACAATTCAACATACTTTTACAAATAAACCCACTTGCATCATGTAATCAGAAATAGCACCAACAAGAATATCTCACTTATTCCAAACCTAAATTTTTTTCTTAAATTGAGCCAAATTTTGGGAATTTCCCCACCCTACACTTAAAAATCTACTTTGTTCCCAAAGTGAACTTTTAAATAAAGAGATAGAAATACTCTCTGAAACCTCTAGGCCTAGCTAGTAGAATAATAATATAAACAAGATTCATGGAACCCCACACTTAGTCTTTACCATGCTTCAAGCTCAAGATTATGGTACTCAGACTTCCCATTAACCTGTGACTCAACCAAAAACAAAAACTATATAAAGTAAAAAAAAACTACAAACTAAAAAGAAAACATACCATAGCTTGGGTTGCCTCCCAAGAAGCGCCTAATTTAGTGTCGCGGGACGACCCAAGTCAAATTTTTCCTCTACCTTGAGGATATAAATTTCACCCCCAACTTAGCATCCATCTTCTTGCCTCGCTCATAGGGAGGTAGTATAAAAATTAAGGAACCGAATAATAGAATGTGCAAGGTAAACCACTCGGTCCTAAAGTGAGGTGTGTTTTTATGTTGCTTGTCTAGTGTAAAATCAAGAATATATGATTCTTGTTCCTCATATTCACACTCTTCTACTATTTTAAATGATTCCACTGACAATATATCATCTAAACATAATATAGAAAAGTTCTTTGAATGGAGACCAACAAATCCTACTTCAAAATTTACACTATCCTCAACACCTTCACTTATATTCACCTTCTCAATATCAGTCTCAAGATAAAGATGACAATCGAGTGGCTACAATTCTTGTGTTTTCTCCATAAATTGGCTAATGCTCTTCTCATATTCTTCTTTGTTTAGCCACTGTAGACATGGTGGCAATGGTAACTCCTTCAGCTCTGCCCACAACTGTGTTTGAGACTCTAAAATTTGTTTCATAAATTTTTCCAAATTGCTCGTTTGAATTATGGCAGCACACATATCTTTAGAATGATCACTTTGACCACAAGCCAAACACCATGTTGCAGTATTTTCCCCAGCTAGAACAGTATCCTCATTATATTATTAAGTTCCCGTCCATGCACTTCCATCTAAATCTGGACAGTAAGCCTTATAATGTGGTCCCCCACAATAATAACAAGAATTGTCATCACTCAAAAAACCATCTATCCAGTCTGACATCTCAAGAAAGGTGTGAGAAAAATAAAAAAAATAAAAAAATTAACTAAACAAATATTTACAATTTGAATTCAAGCAAGTAAGCTAAAATTCCAATCCAAATCAATACGCCAAGTTATTCTCTGGCAACAGCGCCATTTTTATAATACTCAACTTACACGTCAATTTAGTGTAAGGAGGTCGTCGTCAATATATTTACCCAACTTTGGAGTTAGGGTAGAATCGATGAGGAATAATGTGACTGGCAATTAAACCAATTTGAAACTATAGCGACAAGTTGAATTTAAACACATGATAGGAAAAGATAAAATGGAGGTTTTTTAATAGTTGATCAAACGTTAATAAACACTTCAATTTAAACAATGTTATGGGAAACTAGAGTTGTGTTCACTATGAGTATTGGTGCTTGATAAGCATTAGCTATTGCTCAATATTTGTGTAACAGATAGGAACAATAGATCATCAATGTCCAAGTACAATCTAAATATCTCCCAACCTGCTTAGATCTTCAATTCCCTAATTCTTCTGAAGATAGGAAATCTAATGCTTGACCAAATCGTATCCCGAGTTAATTAACCTTATCACAGTGATAATTGTTTAACTAAAGATTTAGCGCTTCCAAGCCCCGCTGATAATTTACTTCCTATTAGATTGATTTCTTATTCCTAAGAAAATCAAAAAGTAGGCTTAGTTCATTGTTTGCAACCAATAAACAAAAATGTATAATAGAATAATTATCAAAAAGTTCATATTGTCTTGCAAATCTTGCTCAACTAATGTTTTACAAGACAAAACTCATAGATCTCACAACTCAAGTAAAGAAAATTAGCTACTCATGATACAAAAATCAACAATATATATTGAATTCATAGTCAAGAATAAGTAATAAATCATACCCACAATCAATGTTCAAATGGAAGATGTTTACAAGAATGTTAAGAACCCTCAATAAGAGATTTCTCTCATTTTTCGCCGCTCCTAAGCTTCCCCAAAGAGTATGTAAAAGATACCCTAATGGTTTCAGCAATTTTTCCTTTTATATCTTCTAAAAAAATTCACTTTTGATGGCCATCACAACGCGGTGACAAGACAATCGACAATTATCAATTTCCAGAATCTCACCGCGATTTCACCGCATTGCGGCGCCTTCTCAAACTCTACAAAACATTACACACAACTGTGGGACTTATAATTGGGCATATTATAAATCCATTGGTATTTTTCATGAGTCCATTGGAGTGTTCACTCACCTACAATAGCGCAATACATTTCAGGACTCCCAATGGAGTTAATTTTTGCATTTTGGTTTCGTTGAGACATTCCGAGCCTTACTGAGTTGTTTCCACCTGATTTGAAGCTTGTATATCCTTCATATATCCTCATGATCCATTTAAAAAGTATCCTAAATCGTTAAACACCACAATCTAGAGCTCAAAACAACACAACATCAAAGACGGTGAACTCAAAACACGAGCTAACCATAGGCTAAATGCACCTTGAGCTTAGGCTCATTGTTTTGACTCTAGTCTTGATCCAATTGATATATGAACATTATAACTAAGTTTTTTCACATATAAATACATAATAACAACCTTAGTAACTTATTAAAATACATTAGGACTCAACATAATAGACTAGGCAACTCCTAGCTCAAGCTAGTCACACTAGTTTTCTCGGTTGAACTCTAAATGCTCAAATTGACTCAAAACTCATGTAAAACGACCATTAAAACTTGTAAGAACATAATTGTACACATGAATGCTCATTTATATCATTATAAGAACATATATCATAAGAATCATCCTCAAAACAAGGCTAAAACGGGCTAGAATAGTAATGCTAGAATGCATAAATACACCTAACATCACTTATCCTAGTATACACTTCAATTGATTATTGTAAAGAAAAAGTAGGTTAGATACTTTATAAAAGTTTTTAATTTATGAATCAAGGTGATAACCTTATCAGCAGCATCTTCGGGTAAGTCATTTCATCAAGTGGTTGAGTTTGCTAAGAAGTATCAAGCAATTAAGAAGAAACAAAAGTAAATATAGAGAAAGATAAGGCACAAACATTTGGTCAGTTTAGTGGTACTTATTTGAGTGCCCATAGTAGGCAGTGTTATTCTTCCCATCCTTTTTATTTGGTCATGCATGTATTTGTAAAGGTCTTTTTTGGGGTATGTTATTAGCTTTTACGAAGAGAAAATTATACACCTATGTCATCTTCAATTTAATGACATGCTGTGCGAAATAGTAGCCAGGAGTGTGGGAGTTCATTCCACATCAAGAGAAATTGTCCTAATTTTATTAGTTAACTCAGCAACCAGCTTTTAGTGCCATTGTTTTGGTAGGTCAAGTGGTGGAGAACATGGTAGGGGTTTTCTACAAAGTAGGCATAGTGGTTAATACAGGAAGATATGGTTATAAATCCAATAATTGCGGAGGACAACTGGTTGAGGTTGTGCTCAGACTAGTAGAGTGGTGGTCAGGGTGGTGATAAGTCTTTATGATATTTCATCCTATCTAAAGATGAAGCTTCTAACATAGTGATAATAAGTACTATTCTTGTCTTTGATCGTATGGCTTCTGTATTACTTGATTCTGAGTCTAATTGCTTTTATGTTTTTTTTTAAATTTGCCTTTGGTTGGGAGTTAGAAAGTTAATTTCTAGATACTCTTATATATGTGTCTCACTAGTTGGGGTTCCTATATACCCCAATCATGTTTATTAGGCATGTCATGTGATATTTATGGGTATAAAACTTTGGAAACTTAGTGATTTTAGACATGGACGAATTTGATATTATTTTTTGGATGATTTGATTGTCTCTTTATCGTGTTATTCTTCATTATTATGCAAATACTGTTAGTTTATTTATGCACCAGATAGAAAGTTAGAGTGGGAATGTAATTTTAAGCCTACTCTCATGAGTATTATGTCAGCTATTAATGCCTAAAAGTTAGTTAAGTGGGGATATTGGTCTTTTTAAACAACTTCGGGAAAACATTTCAATATTTCCTCCTATAGATTCGGTTCTAGTTGTATGTGAATTCTTAGAAGTATTTCCAGATGATCTTTCTGGTATACCTCTGGACCATGATTTTGACTTTTGAAAAGACATAGAAGTAGGAACCCACCTCATATCTATCCCTCCTTATCAGATGGCAACAACATAGTTAGGGGAATTGAATTCCTAGTTTCAAGAGTTATTAGAAAAGGTTTTTATTCATCCTAGTGTTTTCCCTTAAGGTGCTCCATTTTTTATTTCTGAAAAACATTGAGGTGCTCCAATTCTATTTGTGAAAAAGAAGGATGGTGTTATGCCCGAGAGCAGATGCAAGTGTATGCGGTCATACAAGTAATATAGGATTGAGAATCGAAATATCGTACCCATAAGGACTTGTCGATGAACTATTTACTAAATCATACCAATTCTAATTATTTATTTAAGCAATAAATTCCAAAGATAAATTTAACAATTAACTAAACTAAAAATAAAAAGAAAACAACTCGTGAACAACCAACAAAGAAAGAGCAGATTTTTACGGAATCAATGAATGAATCAATCTAGAATTATGGGTTCTGTAATAATCATGGTCAGTATCAGTTTCTTCAACATATTCAATTATCTAGTTGTTGATTCATGGGATTGATTATATGATCATGGTCTTCAAGCCTCTAATCATCTATCCAAGTTGCCCTCACAACTACATACTAAGCAGGGATGTGATAACCCAATCTGAATGCATTAATATATCTTCCTGTTTAGTAAGTAAGTAAGGTGATCTAGGTATAATTCTATCCTTGCCACAAATCAATTCTTTATTTTTACTAAAGTAAAGATCGTACTCCCTATATTCTTTGTTCGATTTTATCGATTTTCCTTCGGATTCATAAAAAGAATGTAAATTTATTTTAATGGTAGCTAAGCATTAAAACAGTAAGCACAATAATATAAGAACAACTATAATGATAATTAAATAAATAAAATCAACAGGCACTAAATGATCATTTAATTAGCTACTATAATCCTAGAACAAGGAGTTTAACTCCATATAGACATGGAGTAATTACAACAAATCATCCAATGAAAAAACTTAAAAATAAATAAATAATAATGAAAAAGAATAAAGGATAAAACTAATTTTCTCCGGCCTCCACGATGGACTCTAGCTTTCTCTAGGTCAAAATTTATGTAAAAACTAATTTTATGGAATATTTCTAGGTGTAGAAAAAAACCCGAATAAAATAACTTAATCCAAAATGGATTGGGATAAATAAAAGAAGACTAAGGGAGCGTTGCATGTTGCGCCACTAACGTGCGAGGCTACCAGAATCCAATTCTAATTGAAATACGTCCACTGGCAGCCAATTCAAATTTAAATTAAAAAGTAACCTTTTTATTACTTTATCTACTTTATTCCATTAAGTTGTCTGCTTGATTTTCTCCTATAATATTCCGTATCCAATTCATCTTAGCACCAAATCTTTACATCTTAACACCATTTTAATCATACATATTAATATAAAATGTTAGGCATAATCCATAAAGTTAATGCTCAAAAAGAACAAATAAAATTTCTAAACATGAGGTAAATAATGGATAAAAATAATAATTTGGCCTAACATCACCCCTCCACACACACAAAAAAAAAAATACACTTAGAATTTTGCTCATTCTCAAGCAACATTAAAGCTCATAACTACAAATTAAGCAAGGAACGCCACCACTTTGAGTCATACAAATAATTAAGCTATACCATAATTCAAAACGTCAAAAACACTTCCCGGTCATTATGCAAAAATACAAACAAACAACAAACCCCTAACATCTTAATCTCAAAGATGGACTCTAACTAATCAAATTTAATTTTGGTCACCTACTCTGGTCAAAGAAACCTAATAACATCACCTATATATCAATAAATAAGTGCCCTCACAAGAAAAAATAGTCCACACACTCAATTCAGAATATTTAATATAAATTAAGGACTTAGCATCAAAGAACAACTCTCATACTCAATAAGAATTCATATGTATGAATAAACAACCATAAGATTTCCCATTATGTACCTCTTCACTAATTAAGCATGCTCTAATAGAATCAAGTAGTACTTTTAACAAATTATAATATTGGCTAGGGGATGGATAGGAAAACTATAATATTGGGCTGCCTCCTAACAAACGCCTAATTTAGTATCGCAGCACGACCCATTAACTTTTTTCTCCACCTTAAGAATATGAATTTTACACCCAATATCGCATCCATCTTTTTTCTTTGCTCATAAGGTGTGGTACCAAGATGAAGGAACCAAGTAATGGATTTCACATTTTGCACTTCTTGGTCCTTAATTGAGTGATATAATTCTTTTTTGATTTGGCATAGTAAACTAAAGAATATATACGTGTTGTTGCTCCGCCTTATACTCTTCTATAGGCCTAGATAGTACAATTAATATCTCACTATCAAAGCACAATGTGGAAAAATAATTGGAATTAGGTCCAATACGCCCTAATTAAAAGTTGTATTATCATTTGCATCCTCATATGCACTCTTATAAAAAGTGAAAACTTCAATTAAAATATGGTAAAGTGTTTTATAATCCTCACACAACTCATCAATAATTTTATGGGTGTTAAACGCATCAACTATGCACTCAACTCAGCTTTCAAGTTGTGAATGTCCAAGTCAAACGTTTTAACCTCTCGAATAAGCTCAACTCTTTCTCTTATGAAGCAACCATACCAATTATAATTTTCTTAAGACAACCCTTATATTCCACTCATAATTTCCTACAAGGATCTATAACCACCATAACATTTGCAAAAGTCTGAATCATAAGATTTAGAACTTTCACATAACCCATTCCGCTAAATCAAAATATTTGAAAAGTTTTCCCATAGGTGGGATCCTCCACAAATAAGACAAGGATCAATAAAATATGAGTAACTACCACTCCGCAAATTTTGTAGATGTCATCTCAAGAAGAGACGTAAAAAATATTTATACAAAAGTAAAGAAAAATAAAATATATACAAAAAACGTAATCGAATAAAAAGAAAAAGTCTATCCTAGATAAAAATTAATTTCTATGTCCCTAGAAATGATGCCAAAAACCTATTGTGCTGAAGCGCACACGCAAGTGTACGTGGTCGTATAAGTAATATAGGATTGAGAGTCGAGATATCGTACCCGCAAGGACTTGTCAATTAACTATTTACAAACCAAGACCAGTTCTAATTATTTTTTAAGTGATAAATTCCAAAGATATATTTTACAATTAGTTGAACTAAAAATAAAAAGAAAATAACTAATGAACTATTAAACAAATAAAGAGCAGATTTTTATTCAATTAATAAATGATAATCTAGAATTATGGGTTTGCTAACAATTATATTTAGTATCAGTTTCTTCAATTTATTTGATTATCTAGTTATTGATTTACTAGGTTGATTATATGATCATGGTCTTTCGATCCTCTAATCGTCTATTCGAATTCATCTCAAAACTACATCGTTGAGCAGGGATATATAACCCAATTCGAATGCATTTATATATCTTCTCATGTACTATGCAAGTAAGGTGATCTAGGTATATTCTATCCTAGCGACAAAGAAATTCTTTAATTTACTAAAGCAATGATATTACTCCCTATATTCTTTGTTCGATCTCATTGATTCTCCTTTAGAATTCACAATAGCAATATAAATTTATTTTAATGGTAGTTAAGCATTAAAATAATAAGCACAAGAATATAAGAACAACAATAATACTAATCAAATAAATAAAATCATGAGGAACTAAACTATCATTTCATTAGCTACCATGATCCTAAAATGAGAAGTTTAACTCCACATAGACATGGGACAATTACAACAAATGATCCAAAGAAAAACATAAAATAATTAACAAAAGAGAAGAAAATATAAATATTAATTTTCTTCGGCCTCCTCGGCGGCTTCTAGCTCTATCTAGGTCAAAGTTATGTAAAAACTTATTTTATGAAATATTTATAGGTGTAGAAATAAATTTTAAATAAAATAATTAAGTCCAAAATGAACTAGGAAAAATAAAAATGGGCTAAGGGAACACTGCATATCCCACCACTAATGTGGAAGGCTATTGGAATCCAATTTTAATTGAAATGTGTCCACTGGCAGCCAATTCTAATTAAAATTGAAGAGTAACCTTTTTATTATTTTATTAGCTTTCTTCCATTAAGCTGTCTGCTTGATTTTCTTCTATATTCTTTTGTCCTTAATTCATTTTAGCTCCAAATCTTTTCATCTTCACAACATTTTAATCCTACATATTAAAATATAACTTTAGGAACAATTCATAAAATTAGTGATCAAAAAAAATAAAATTGCTAAATATGTATGACTAAAAATATATAATTTTTGCCTAACATCACCACCTCACATTTAGAATCTTGTCATTCTTGAGCAACATTAGAGATCATAACAACAAATCAAACTAGGAACATCACCACTTTTATTGATACAAATAATTAGACCATACCACAATTCATAATATCAAGTACACTTTTCGATCATTATGCAACAAATACAAACAAAAAACAAATTCCTAACCTCCTAACCTCAAAAACGGACTCTAACTCATCAAACATAAGCTTGCTCACCTACTCTTGTTAAAAAAAACTAATAGCATCACCTATTTATCATGAAACAAGTGCCTTCACATAAAAAAACAAAAGACCACACACTCAATTCAAAAGATTGAATATAATTTAAGGACTTAGCATCAAAGAACAACTCTCTTACTCAGAAAATATTTCACATACATGCATAAAGAACCATAGGCTTCCCCATTATGTACCTCTTCACTAATTAAGCATGCTCGAATAGAATCAAGTAGAACTTTTAACGGGTTGTAATGTTTGCTAGGAGATGGGTTGGAATAAATTAAAATAGTGACTTTTACTTTCCTAAGCACTTCACACTATTTAACCTTCATCACCGATTATTTTCTTCACTTTATTTTCTTCTCTCTCTTCTACTATTATTTTCACTCGTATTTTCATCTTATCAAGAATCCTTCAATTATTATTTTTCGCAACCATTTTTTTCATGTCACATTCTCTCAAAGAGTGCCTTTTCATCACTTTGCAACTATCATTGGTTACCTTTTTAACACTCAACCATTTATTTTCTCTAAATTTATCAAATTCATCATGGTCTATGCAACATATCTCAAGGAAACATGGTGTAAAAATTAAGGACTCAACAAAAAAGATCAAGGCAAAAATATGGCTACCAACAAAAGACCTACTGGTTCAAAGGGGCTAACTAGTGATATCATATCTGAAAAGGCTAAAACTCAACAAGACAAATCAAAGAAAGTGTATTATCATCTTCTAAATAGAGCAACACTTTTATTTCCCTTCAATAACATACAAAGCAAGTTCTGGAATAAGATACAAAATATGGAATATGCAAATCCTCATGACACATTGCATAAGTATACATTAAGATGGATCAGTTTCACTTTTAAGACAGATAGGGTCATAATGAACAATAAACTAAGCTATATATAGAGTCACAACAATGATCCTAGGTGTTAAAAGCTTGTTATTTTATTTACATTTACGCATTCACAAGAAAGTTATTTTCAATCTCAAGAATAAATTGCTTGTATCAAACAAGTAAAAAATAGGGTATTCTTTTTTCACTCCAATAAAAATAAATAATAAAATTTACTACTAAAAATAAAAAATACTCTCTTCAAAGGGACCCTCCTCGAAAAAGAATAGAAAATAAAAATCAAGGGGTGGACAAAGTATGATCTAATAAAGACTAAAACGCTAAAAAAAACTACAAAAAATAATCTAATCTAAAGAATAAAATATAAATCTTTTTGTGTTTTTATATATTTTTAAATTTTTTCATTTTTTTCCTACACCTAAAGCAAGAACCTGTAAAATAATAATAATAAATGAAAATTCTATGGCATACTTGACAATTCTCAAATTACACCATTGATTGGATGCAAGGCGGTCATTATCAATATATACCTAACAAGAGTCGGGGTCGTATCCACAAGGTGTGCAAACTAGTTTTCAAATCCTGTGTATGTTAAGAGTTAACTAGGAGTTAACCCATAATGTAAAACTAAAATAAACCTCGAAATTAAATTTATTTATTTATTTTTGGGGGGGGGGGGGTTATGATTTAGAAATTTTTTCAAACAAAATCACTCTACAACACTAATGTAAGAGCAACCAAGTGATGAGTAAAACGAATAGATAGAATTCTTAGGGTTATACCATCCTAGGGGCAATTCATGTATGGGTAATTGATAGGCAAACCTAATTTAAGTTAATGAGTCTTGGGTAGGCTAGGATTTTAGATTTTAGTGCTAGTCTTTCAACAAAACAATAAAATTTCACCTAATGATTATTTCGAATACCTCATGAGTGTGTCAAATTCATCAACACAATGCCTCAACTCCGAATCCTTTTTTCTATGATAATGCCTATGAATATAGAAAAATTCACATAACATCCTTATTTCTAAGACAATGCTAAGGATGAAGCTAAAATCAATTTGTTATTGATAATCACTCATCACCCACACCCCTCTTTCTAGCATAATATGGGATCCAAGGATATTGGGGTTTTCACCCACAATTCTCAATTCAAACATAGAGTAATAGTAAAATCCAACACCATTAACTATGAATTTAAACTACCAATCAACATCCATACACATTAACACCCAATTCAAATATAACCCCAAGATGAAAATTTAGCTACTCATGAATTTAAAGAGACGAAATTTACCCAAATTTGTATTTGAATCATCCTTTGAAGAAACAAATAAGCTTACACCCAAGCTTTAAATCAAATAGCCAACTAAAATTTCACTTGGAATTCAATACACAATTGTTTCTCTCTTCTCATTAAAGTGCATTCTCGACTTTCATTCTTAATTTTTAGTTCCAGATAATGGAAATTTTCCAAGGGTTTTGCCTTTTTTTTATGGGATTCAATTGTGTGGATTTATAATACTACTTTTGAAAAATTCCCAACCAACCATGATCATCATCTTCTGATCGTGATCTCCCTCCAACAATCGCAGGTCATCTTTGTACGATCGTTTTTGGCTGACTTCTATTGACGGACTGCAATCGCGACCCTCAAGATGCCATCGCTCTACGTGAGAGTCGATTCCTGGGCTTGAACTTTATCTTTGGTTCCTCTTGCATCCCATTTTATCTTAACCCTCTTTGTGTCAACTTGTATTTATTATGTTTCCTGTAAGATCAGCTACATTAGCCATTAGCACAGTTTAATAGATAATTAGCCTCATATACAAGATCATTCATCATTTTATGCTTAATTTTTATGTAAATGAGTGGTAAATTTTCCATTCATAAACACCCCCATATTAAAACTTTGCTTTTCCTCAAGAAATAGTACTCCACATTTAATAATACTACACAATTATAAGCCCATTCATTCAACTAAATGATCATAATGACTCCAAACTCAATTAGCTCTACCAATTAGTCTTCTAATATGGGAAAAGCGATTTCCACAAGTTCCCTCAAAATCAAGCATACTTTCAAGGATGCAAAGGAATTTTAAGTATAACTAGGTAACAACCACTAACTCTTTAGAAGTTACTCTTTATCAATAGCAACTCAACTACACTCTATTGCCTTATTTTTGAAAGATGACAACTTCACCCACCTCAGTTAGTCTGTATGCCTCCTCACGAAAGGAAGACCTACACACCAAAATATCTATTATGCAACAAGGGATTAAAGTTTAAGAACTCACTATCACAAAGAATCTCTCAATGCAAACAATATCATATCATTTTTTACCCTTATGTTTAATCGCCACTAACATGATGACACTTGGTTGGAGATCTTGAAGGACTTTTTCAAGCTTGTAATTAGGCTTAGGAAAAGGTAGGATAAACATTTGGGATCAAATTTACTACACCCTATTTAAGCTCCAAATAACACACTAATTGATCAAATATTGGATCATGGGCTGCTTCATCTCTTACATACGCATATGCCTACTTTCACTACCTATATCCACCCATCTTTTGAAACCTACTTTCACTACCTTAATTCACCCATACTTTGAAGGAATTTTCTTTACATTTATTTTCTTTGTACACCTCATGCATTTCTTTCTTTTGTTGAATCCTTTCTTTTTCCTGTTCATTTATTCTCCTTGTTTAGCTCTTAGGCAGTCACCTACAATACGGTGGCCTACAGTTACTTCTTCCTAGATTTACTATCCCCAACTTAGGAATTTATCTTTAAGATTCACTTTCAAGTTCAAGGAGTCTAGGGTTCAAAAGAGGGATAAAACTCAAAAGGCACATGGCTTGTAATGGTGTTTCTGAAGAAAGGTACAAAGGCTCAAAGTGGGTGACTGGGTGATTTTATCTATGTAAAGGTAGGATTTTTTTAGGCTAAAGTGGATTTCCATATTCATAAAGAAGGCCTAAGATCATTTCACCAATAATGCATAATCAAGATTAGCTTTAAGAGACTAATGGGGCAAGTTATAGATGAAACAAGTAATCATGAGAATTAAATGACTAAGCTCACCATACATTGCATGCAAACTATTCAAGGTGGCTTAATTGCATTTCCTAGTAGAGACAAAAGGATCTATTTTACATTCACAACCAACTAAAGACTTTGGAGTCACAAAAAGGGGTAAAGTGTTGTTCCAACGTCACTCACGTTCATGCCTTTGATTTTCACAAAAAAAGTTTTTGCACTGAGGGGGATGTTTGTGTTGCATTTTACCATGCAAGATTTGTTAGTGTTATCACCAAATCAAGTTGTTATCTCATATTTTGGCTCATACAATGGCAAACCATATGGCTACTCAAACTTTACAATAGTAATAAGGGCAATCCCGAATCCATAATACCACAGGTACTCAGACTTTCCTTGCATTATGGATAAGAAAATCTCAAAATCATGATTATTTTCCCTTAAGGATGTCTTCACTCAATCTATCATAGGGAAAGGCTTGTCCAATATAATCATCAAACGAAGGCTTTAGATGAATACGATAATTAATTCATAAAGTCTCTATATTTGACGTGAACTAAGTATGAATTATGAAACATGAGCACAAACACAGGCACACCCTCAACTTAAAGGCATGTGGTACTCTCACTTCATATCATAAAGTATAAAAAGGGTTAGAGGGGCTCCCTTAAGTTGCAACATAGATAAAAAGTTTTTGCAGTACCACGATTGCAAGAGACTTGGCCAAAATCGTGAGACCATAACTACGGTACTAAGAGTGATTTTCCCTCTTTTTGTTCTACTTTTCTGCACAGTTGCCAACTTTCCAAGTCAATTTTCCCCTACTTTTTGGACTTCCAATCTATCCAAAACCCCTGCAAAGAATCAAAACTAAGTGAATTAATTAAAGATAAATGTAATAAATATGTAATGGATGGGTTGCCTCCTGTCAAGAGCCTGATTTAACATTGTAGCATGATTCTCCTTTATCAACATCACAACAACTCAACCTTGGCTTTCCTGGGTCTTCTTATATTATGGTGCTTCAACCTTTGACCATTTACTATGTCAAGGTCTTCTAACTCGATAGCACCACTAGGGTACATAATCAAAATCACAAAAGAGGCCCGAGAACTTGGAATCAAGCTTACCCACAAAAATCTTTAAGCGAGAGTTGTAGAGGAGTACATTAACGCCTACATGAAATTCTCAACATAGAATCTTAGCATCATGCCAATTATTCATTTTCTCCCTATATAAAGTGGAATTTTCATAAGCCTTGAATCAAAAATCTTCTAACTTGTGAAGTTTAGTTACCCTTGACTTGGAAGCTTATTCCTAATTCATATTTAACTTCTTCAATGCCTAGAAAGCCATATGCTCGAGTTTGAAGGGTAAGAAATATACCAATTAGAGTTTTTTAGGTTGTTCTACATGCCCAAAGTGTATTATCAAGTTTCTGTGCCTAATTAGTTTAGCCAACATTTATGGTTTTCTCAAGAATAGCTTTGATTTCCCGATTGGATGTTTTGACTTGGCCACTCATTTGGGGGTTATATAGGGTATCCACCTTGTACTTCACCCCATATTTGACAAGAAGAGCCCTAATGAGTGATGAATTTATAACTTATTTGAAATTAAAATCTGTGCACACTACCATGATTTGAATGTATGAGTGAGAAAAATTTGTGATTAAATGCATTATTTTCACATCTTGTAGTGTGGAATTGAGTTGAAAAAGATCTAAAAGATGAAAAGAAGTGCAGCTGGAAGACCTGGAGAAGAAAAAAATCTCAGATACGTGAGTAGTCTGAGGGTCACGATCGCTACCGGTCAAGTAAGGTTAAAGGACCGCGATCATGGTGATATTATTATGGTCACAGCAGTCGCGATTGCGAATCCACTGCTATGATCATGGCTTAGCATGATTTTACCCACGGGAAATTCTATTATGTTACCCAACCAACCCCAAATCCCTTAAATTGTAAAAACCCTTTCCCATTTGGAAGACTATACTTGGAACAATTGAAACTAGGCAATCTTGTAACCCTAATAATTAGGGAAATTTATGTATTTGAATTTTCAAGTTGAATATGGTGGAATTGAAGTGTAACTGGGAAAATTTTCTCACTTTTCATTTTAGTGGATGTTTTGAATGAACCTTTTAGTATACATATTCCTCTTTACTTCATGAATAGCTAAATTTACTTGTCTTGGGATTATGTAGAACTAAGGTGTAATTATATAGGGGTTGTGATGTATTTGTGTAGATTATAGTTTGTTGATGATGGATTTCTCTATTTCTTCTTATAATTAGTTAGGGTTTGTGGGTGAAAACCCCAAGCACCCAAAATTGGTTTGTAGGTGAAAACCCCAAGCTCTTGAAAGCTCACATCATCCTTGAAAGAGGGATGTGGGTAAACTTTGTAACCCATATCATCCGTAAAAGAGATATATGTGTACCAAAACAATAGTGGACAATAATGGATGTAATTTTCTATCTTTTGCTATCTTAGAAATAAGGATAAGTAAAAAGTTAGATATGTATTGGGAATCTTCATAGAAATAGGGATTACTAATTGGGCTATTAGGTGGTTGAAATTGGCACACTTGGTAGTTATTTGAAAGGGTCATCGAGTGATATATTTGGGGTTTTATTGACAAACTAGCCTGAATAACTTTCGATCTAGATACCACATCATTAATGACTAGAATTTGCACCAAATCATCAGGTTCCCATGCATAACTTGCCCTAAGGTAGACACAGTCCCAAGATCCTTCTCATATTGCATTGTTTAATCATAAGTTTTTCCTTTAGTTTGTTGATTCGATTAAAAGTTTATTAATCCTTGCTTCAAACCAACCCCCTATTTTAAATTATGTATTGTAATTTGTTTCTATTATGGGTATCGTTTTAGTAACTATCAACACCCATAGGACTAGAAATCTAATTTCTCTCCTCATGGATTTAACCTCATCATAAGTTGATCTATTGACAATGATCGTCTTCTAGCAAATTAAATTGTATTAGTGAGTGTTATCAAAATGGTGTCGCTATCGGGGAGTGAAATTTAGCTTTCACTTATGTGGTGTTGATTATTACTTTGGGTATACCCATAGTGATGTTTATTTATTTTGGCTGTTGTTTTTGTTTCCTTTTTAGGTGATTCCCATAGTATTCACGGAACTATTAGTGACAATGCAAGTATTGTCGGGTCCTTCGATGGTCCTCTTGGTAACGAGGAGAAACTTAATGATGTTGTATGTTCAAGCGTCATCTGTATCCTACCTACTCATGGGAATGGCATCTTTCATGTCATGACTATTTGTTGCATATACTATAAATGAAGGAACTTTTTGGGGTACAATCCTATGAGGACCCCAACTTGCATATGAAGAACATCGTAGAAGTGTGTGCACCCTTTGATATTGTACACATAATCCAAAAGTCCATCCAGTTGCGGCTCTTCCCATTCTCTCTAATGGGGGAGGAGGTCTTGTTGCTTCACTCTCTTAGGGCTAAATTAATGACTTCATTGGATGAACTTACTGTGGCCTTCCTTGATTGGTATTTCCCACCCTCCTAGATTCTCTAATTGCATGATGAAATCATTAACTTTAGGAAGTTGAATTAAGCTCTCTTATAAGAGGTGTGGGAAAGAGTCAGTGGAAAACTTATGCAATGTTCCAACCATAAGGTTACAGACAAGATGTTTCTCCAAATCTTCAATAGTGCTCTTGATCCGCTCAACAAAATAGTGATAAACAATGTGGTGGGGGGCTCTCTTCTGAAGTTGAATTATCAATCAACTACAAACTTTCTTGTGGAAGTTACCAAGAAATACTAGGGGTGGTACACCTTTGATGCCGAGGTACCAAAAGGATCTTTTACTACCTCTTTTATTGATAGAGAGAAAAATAAGCAAGATGAAGATAGGGAGGAAAACATAGAAAAAATGATGACATAATTGATGGGTGTACACATAAAGGCCTATGATGTTGAAGAGGCCAACAATCTTGATGAATAGTTTTGGTATTTGTTAACTATTCGGGGGTTCCCATCCCACCTATCAAATGCAAGGTGGGAACCAAGGGTGGATGGATCATAATTTGACCATGATTGGAGGTACAAAGACCAATAGTATGATCGTTATATGCCCCCTCATGATCGGGCAAATAACAAAGATGCAAATCCCGTTGACCCTGACAAATACAAAATCAAAGATGTCTTTGCAAGAATTTTAATAAAAGTGGAGCGAATGGAAAAGATAGTCTATTAATTAAAAAACTAATTTTCGCAAATGAACCAAATGGTTGTGTCCTACTCCACTTCTATTAATCAATTGGAAATACAAATATGTAAAATCTCCTCTCAACTAAATGCTAGATCAAAGGGGGGTCTACCAAGTGACACTATTATGAACTCAAAAAATGATGCTCAAGTGTTGGCAATAGATAGTAGGAGTGGAAAGATCCTTTGTTACAATTTTAAGGAATTTTAGAGAGATAATGTGGTTGAAAAAGAGCCTATGATTGAACTAATGATTGTGAAGAAAAACCTTGTGATTTAGTCAAAAGAAAAAACTCCAAACTCTCAAGGAGGGGGTGATAAAGAATCGATTGTGATTGATGAAAAGGTGGATGAAGATGATGATACAAGAAGTGATGTATTGCCCACCATTCAAATACCTCATCTATTTCTACAAAGTCTTAAGAAGAAAGAGGAGAGTCATAAGCTAAAGAAATTTATGGCCAAGTTTGGAAACCTCTTTTTCAATATCCCGTTGCTTGAGGTGATCTAAGAAATTTTAGGGTATGTGAATCTTATGAAGAAATTGATGCCCAAGAAGAAGCTTGTTGAAGGTGACACCATTTAATTCACCCATGGGTGTAGCACTACCATGAGTATCAAAATGGTGGAAAAGAAGGAGGACCCTCGGGCCTTTATAATTTCATGTACCATCGGGACACATAAGTTGGAAAAAGCTTTATGTGACCTCAGTGCAAGTATTAATCTCATGATCTTTGAAATTTATAATATTCTTGGATTATGTACCCCCACTACAATGCTAATGAGTCTTTTAATAGGGAACTAGTCTATCAAGAAACCTATTAGTATTTTGTTCAATGTGTTAGTACAAGTGGATAGAATTATCCTTCCAACAGATTTTGTAGTGCTAGATTGTGATATGGGCCAATAGGTGTCTATTATCCTTGTTTGACCTTTTCTTGCTACCAAAAGAGACATTGTTAAGTTGGAGCTTAGGGAAATGAGGATTAGAGTTACGAGGGTGAAGTGTCCTTCTAGGTATGCAAAATGAAGAACAACACATTGAGCTTCAAATGGTGTCAATCATAAATGTTGAGAATAAGGAAGTGAAGGATGGGTCCCTTGAGGATCCAACATGAGAAATATGGAAGACGTCGTACCTCGATGATAACTAAGGAGCTATGTGGGAGGCAACCCACAAATACCACAAAATAGCTCGTATCTCTCATTTTTAATTTCACAGGGTAGATTTTACTTTTGTCATTTGATTAATCCATAAATTTGTGGAACTATGGAGATTTTTTGATTGGGTTGAAAAGGGGAATGTGCAAAATTTTACATGTTGAACTGAAGAAGGAAAACTGTGTTAAAATTGTGCAATAAGTTTCATAAGGGAAAATAGAGGTGCAGAAATGCTCTCTATTACTGCGATCGCTGTCCATAGAGCCACGATCATGAAAAATCTTATTTCTTACAATTGCAGACTTTGGACCCCAATCGCAGTCAAGTCAACTTCTATGACCATCCAAATGCTCTATCCCCCTTTCTCCCACTCATTTCTCAACTTTTCTCTCATTTTGTACCACTCCTAGGCATATTGTGGGCATTGAAAAGCATTTGAGCATTCCTCTTGCATCATCCCCCTGGTAAGTGACTTGAATTCATGTTTTAATTATTGGAAATAGGCCACAGAATACATGTTATAGGGAAGTCCTAAAATTATGATTTTCATTGCAAAATTTTGATTAAATCATACTTGTGCGGTGTTTTGCTGCTAGAAATGGTGTTTACATATGTGGGGAAGTCTTGAGTACCCAAATTGTGTTTGGAATTGAGTAAAATATAGGGTTCACACCAAGTTATCAATCAAATTCCCAAAAGAGTTCATAGCTAGTTGTTTTCATATTCTAAGGGCATAATCGAGTACCTAGTATTTTTTTTTATGATTTTAGTATTAATTCTTATTTTGGAACATGTTTTGGCTTAGAATTTAGATTTGTAAGTTATTGAAATTTTGGCTCAAATTGGTCTCAGATACCACGATAGCGATAATCGAGATCATAATTGCAGCTCAATGGCCATCGTCGCTACATCTGAGGCTGAATTTCAGCCTGGGCCAAAAATTCTACTCTTCAAATATTTGTCTAAACACCACTAATTAACCATCCCATGAGATTTAGTGTACAACAAAGCATAGTTTGTGCATGAAAATATAGATAATTAATGTGGTTGGTTAGTTCTCTTGATTTTTAGGATTGTATCATAGAAGACAATGACCAAGTCATGGCCCCCGAGTTCCATACTTAATACTGTGGTGATCTCATAAGATAAAAGCTTCTTTCAAAGATGGGTATATATTTGGAGAAAGTGCCCCAAAAAGCTTCAGCATTTCATAATAGACTCGTGGACAATGGGTGGCAGTGCTTTTCCCCAGATCCTTGCAAGGAAAATGAGTCATGGGTATGGGAGTTCTACGCTAATCTTAGTGTAGTTTCATTCTCGGACCTGTCCATCAAGATTAATAGGATCCAGGGGAAGGAGGTAGACTTTGGGGTAGAGTAAATTAATGATATCTATGGGCTCTCGAATGAAAACATGGATGAGTTGAAGCAAAAGGCTGTGATTCGGGAAGCTAGATGACAAAGAGGCTGTGTCCAAGTAAGAAAGTCTCTTGGGCAGCTACCAAGAGAAATACATCAATAAATGACTTCACTACCGAGGCTCAAATTTGTCTGGCTATTATTTGTAGTCGAGTCTCCCCTTGCACCCACATAACAGCGATTCTAGATTTTTGAGTTAGGATGGTGGCTTGCATTTTACATGGCATTTCTTTGAATTTTGGTAGCCTTGTGCTCTAAGAGATAGAATTATTTAAGAACTATGGTGGTACGTATCTCTTATTCCCCTGTTTGATTACTGAACTTTGCAGGAAAGCAGGTGTTGAGGAGTACCCTGGAGATATATGGGTGTGCCTTAGCACTCCTATCTACTTTCTAAAAATAGAGGTGAGGGCACACTGGGAAAGAATAAAAAGAGGAAGATCGACTTGGGAAAATTAACATGTGAGTAGCCTAAGTCTTGTAGGCCATACGCAGTTGGGCCTCTTGAAGATCTTTGTGTTGATATTAGGGTTATTATGGAGCTCGTTTTGGGATATCCCCAGGAACCAAGAGATCCCTCCACCACCCATCATTCTTATGTGGCCTCCTCCAATTATGAAATGTACTTGGAACACTAAAAGAAGTGGGGATCCATCATTTAAAGGATCAAGTGGGCCCACTTATCATTAGAAGTATGTCATAGAAAGCTCTGAGACTCGGAAGACAAGATGGTAATAAGGAAGAAGAAGAGGGATATTTTTTTAGCAGGATATAAAAGTGGGTAAAGGGACTTTAGAAGGTCATAAAACCCCGAGATAGATATACTTTATCCTTAGTAGAGAGTGATGATGAGGCCCTAACAAAGTTGTTCGATTATAAAAATACAGATTATGATGCAGAATTCGAGGGCTAGAGTAGCTCTTGATGTGGTTTCAAGGAGCACCCTTATCTCTCTTTATACTTGATTTCTTATGCACTGAGGACACTGCTAGCTCTCTAGTTGGGGTGACTTTCTCTGTATTTATTTTATCTAGGCCTGTATTATTGATATTTTTTATATTTGGATGTTATTTCTGATGATTTTTTTATGGGTTGTAATATTTAGGCACTCTGATGGTGCCCACATTTTCATCCATTGGTTGTTTTGATTTATGTTTGGATTTTTACTTTATCTTTATTTTCCTTGTGATGGTATCCAACGAGCATTTCCCTGTGATATATTGAGTGATGACTTTCTTAAGGGAATATCATCATGATTGGGTTTTGAGTCATGGATGTAGTGGAAATTTGAGTACACGTAGCATTGAAGCTATAAATAAAGGGAAAGTTTGAGTACCTGTATCATTTTGGATTTGGGATTGTACTTATACCTATGTCAAAGTCTAAGTAGCCATATGGTTTGCCCGTATGAAAGCTGAAATGTGAGATGTCAACTTAGTTTGGTGCCATAATAAGCAAATTATGCATGGTTTAAATGCAAATCAAACACCCCCTCTTCGTCCAAAAAATTTTCATAAATCAAGGGCACAGATGTGAGCGATTTTGTAACAATACTTTACTTTTTTGTGACTCCAAAATTTTGACTTGTAGAAATTGATAGATACTTCATTTTTATCTCTAGTAATAAGGGAAATTGAACCCCTTTGAGCCTTTTGCATGCTATGTGTGATGGTTATTTGTGTCTAAATATCATTCCTATATGTACCATCTATAAATTTCCCCGTTATTCTCTCAAGGCTAATTTTGATTGTTCTTGGTTGGTGAAATGATCCTAGGCCATCATTGTGAACAGAGGAACCCACTTTAGCCTAAATAGCCTACCCGTTCTTAGGATAGTGCCCTTAGTTACCCAATTCGAGCCTTCAAGCCTTTCTTTGGCAACCAAGTTACAAGCCTCGATACATTTAAAGTTTTTCCCTCTCTTGAAACCTACCCTTTTGAACATGAAAAATGAAAATTGAGGCTAAATGCCTAAGTTGAGGGTCATGAATTTGAAAGAGTTCACTTTAGGCCATGGTAGTATAAGTGGATGCATATGAGATAATAATTAAAAAAAGGTGAAAATGAAAGGTATGATGAAAATAAAAATGAGGCGTAGATTGCAAAAGAGAGGAGCGAATGAAAGATGCCTCCACAAAGTTGGGAAAATCAAGGTAGCCAAAATAGGCATGTATAAAGTGGGGAATCAAAAGACGTGGTCCATGTTCTAATAATTGGAAGGATGAAATAGTGTATGTATATGTTCAAGGAGGGTGTATCTACTTTGTCTGAAATTATAGCCTACCCTTCTCCGAACCTACGTTACAAGCTCAAAAAGCCCTTCGAGATCTCCAACCAAGTGTACTCATTGTTGTGGTAAGTAAGCATAAGGTCAAGCTATGATATGGTACTCCTTCGCATTGAAAGTCTTTATGAGAGAGATAGTTTCACGCTTGAATCCCTTGTTTCATATTTGGTAATTTAGAGTACGTGGGACTTTACATCTTGTGAGGAGACATGTGAACAACTTGAGGTGGGCGACATTGTCATCTTTCAAATAATAAGGAAAAGGATTATAGTGGAGTTTAGATCAATAGATATTCACTTTTAGAGTGTGAGTGAATGTTGCACTTTTGCTCTTTAAAGACCTTTGCATCTTTGAACTGCATTTCATGTTGAGGGGTGACATAAGAAAGGCTTTGCACATATTTGAAGATCAACTTGTGGTAGTAACAAAACTTGAAGTCATTGTGAACATTGTACTGTATAAAAGGGTCTTAAATATGCATTGTATCATGGTAAGAGATATTATTGCTTAAGCATAAGCAAATATTTAAGTTGGGGGTGTTGATGAGTGGTGAATTTACTACTCATTTGCACTCAAAATTCATGCAAACTAACGCAATTTGAATGTATCAACTAGAAAAATTTGTGATTAAATGTTCTAATTTCCACATTTTGCAGGCATACATGTTATGGGAAGAAAAGATGTGCATTTTAGCTAAAAAGGATCAAAAAGGAGAAAAGAAGTGCAGCTTGAAGACCTGAAGTAGAAATCAGTCTCAGTTACCGTGATCGCGGTCTGAAGGCCGCATTCGCGGCCAGTCAAGTCAGGTCAGAGGATGGTGATCGCTATGAGCTGATCACTATTTTGGTAGCCGCATTCGCCAACATATTTCTACGATCGAAGCTAAGTGGGATTTTACCCAGGGGAAATTCTGCCATTTAACCCAGCTGATCCCAAATCCCTTAAATTACAAAAACCCTTTACCATTTGGGAGACTACACTTTAAATAATTTAAATTGGCAAATCTTGTAACCTTATTAATTATGGAAATTTTTGTAATTTAATTTTCAAATTAATTTGGTGGAACTGAAGTGTAACTGGGAGAATCTTTTCACTTTCCATTTTCATGCATGTTTTGAATGAACCTTTTAGTATATGTCTTCCTCATTATTTCATGAGTAGCTAAATTTACTTGTCTTGGGATTATGTTGAACTAAAGTGTAATTATGTGTGGGTTGTGATGTATTTGTTTAGATTCTAGTTTGTTGATGATAGATTTCACTATTGCTTGTTTGAATTAGTTGGGGTTTGTGGATGAAAACCCCAAGCACCCAAAATGGGTTAGTGGGTGAAAACCCCAAGCTCTTGAATGCTCACATCCTCCTTGAAAGGGGGATGTGGGTAAGCTTTTGGAACCCATATCATCCTTGGAAGAGGGATATGGGTACTAAAGAAAAAGTAGACAATAATGGATTTATTTTTCTATCTTTTTCTATCTTAGAAATAAGGATGAGTATAAAGTTATCTATGTCTTGGGAATCTTCATAGAAATAGGGATGCCCAATTGAGGTATTAGGTGGTTGAAATTGACATACTTGTTAGGCATTCGAAAGGGTCAATGAGTGATCTTTTTGAGGTTTTATTGACAAACTAGACTCAAGAACTTTCTACATAGCCTACCACATCATTGATGACTAGAATTTGCACCAAATTATCACGTTCCCATGCATAACTTACCCTTAGGTAGACATAAGCAAAAGATCCTTTTCATATTGCATTGTTCAATAATAAATTTTGACTTTAGAGTGTTGATTCTATTAGAAGGTTATTAATCCTTGCTTCAAACTAACCCCCACCCCCCACCCCCACTCAATTTTAAATAATGTATTGTACTTTGTTTCCATTACGAGTATAATTTTAGCACCTGTTAACACCCATAGAACTAGAAATATAATTTTCCTCCTCATGGATTCAACCTCAACATAAGTTAAGCTATTAACAACAATCGTCCTCTACCAAATTAAACAATAGAGGTAAGCATTATCAAGCCCCAAATACCCAATTACAAAAGTGTGAGCCTCCATCACTAATAATGGCTCGAGGTATTCTGAATCTGTTAAAGATGTATTGCTTCAAGATGAAAATAACTTTTGTTTTCTCATTGTTTGGAAGATCTATGAGCTCTAGTCATTTTGATACATAATCAAATGCCACCAATATATATTTGTTACCAAAAGAGCTCATAAAAGGGCCCATAAAATCAATTTCCCAAACATCAAAAAGTTTGACTTTGAGATTGGGTTTAAGGGGTATCTCATGCCTTTTCGAAATGCCACATTGAATTTGAAATTGATGACATGCTTTGACCAACTCAATGGAATTTCTATGAATGGTGGGCCAATAATAACCATATTAAAGAACTTTGTCAGTGGTTCGAGTCCCCACATGGTGACCAACAAAAGGAGAGGAGTGGCATGCTTCAATATTGCCTTTCATTTCTACTTCTACAACATAATGCTGAATCATATCATCTGTGCATTCCTAAAATAAAAGGGTTCATCCCAAAAATACTTCTTTACATCAAATAAAAATTGATTTCTTTGTTGATAGCTAAGATCCTCAGAGAGTACACTACTTACCATATAATTAGCATAATCTGCATACCACGATGTAACATTCCCCAAGATTTACATGACTAGATCATCGGGAAAGGTTTAATCAATGTAAATCTCACCCCATTTCTCATGATTATTTTCAAGGTAAGAAATATGGTAAGCCACTTGATTTTCACAACCCTTTAGATCTATCACCTCAAAATCAAACTCTAGCAAGAGCAGTATCCACCAAATCAAGCGTGGGTTAGATTATTTATTTGCCATGAGTTATTTAAGAGAAGAATGATCCATGTGCACCACCATATTCATTCCCAACAAATAGGAACAAAATTTCTTGAAAGCATACACCACCACCAACAATTCTTGCTTTATAACTGTCTAGTTACGTTGGACATCATTCAATGATTTACTTGCATAGTAGAATTGATAAAACAACTTCTCTTTCCTTTAAAAAAAACTTCTATTTCCTTTGGCCTAACACCGCACCTAGAGCCATACCACTTGCATCACAGATTAGTTCAAAAGGTTATAACCAATTCGGGGCAACAATAATAGGGGCAAAAACAAGAAGTTCTTTTGGATGATTAAATGCCTTCAAACACTCATCATTGAACTCAGATTTTTTATCTTTTTCAAGGAGTTTCAACAAGGGGTGTGCAATCTTTAAGAAATATTTGATGAATCATCTGTAAAAACCCGCATAACCAAGAAGGCGTCTCATATCATTCATGGATATAGGAGGAGGCAACTTGGAAATCACCTCGACTTTTTATTGGTCCACTTGGATACTATCCCCTGAGAATTTATGGTCGATCACAATTCCCTCCTTAACCTTGAAGTGGCATTTTTCCCAATTCAAGACTAGAATGGTTTCCACACACCTTTAGAGAATTTTTCTTAAATGATCAAGGTAAGACTCAAATGACTCCCCTACAATGGAAAAGTCATCCATGAACACCTCCATCGAATCTTCCACCATATCGAGAAGATAGATAGCATGCATCATTGAAATATTGCTCGGAGCATTGCATAACCCAAAAGGCATGCGCTTAATGAGAATGTTCCATAGGGATAAGTGAATGTTGTCTTTTCTTGATCTTTCGGGGCAATGCAAATTTTGTTGTACCCCGAGTAGCCGTCAAGAAAGAAATAACACCCTTTTCCAAATAGCCTATCTAGAATTTATCCATAAAGTGCATTGGAAAATGGTCCTTCTCGGTCAATGAGTTCAACCTGTGATAGTCCATACCCACCCTCCACCCCATGACTGAACGAACGAGGATAAGGTCATTATTCTCATTTTTTACTACCGTTATGCCACCCTTTTTGGAACACATTGCACCAGACTCACCCATATGCTATTCAATATTGGGTAGATGAATCCCGCATCAAGCCACCATATGATTTTTTTACCACCTATTACATTGACTGGTTTGGCCTACTTTGATTTTCTACACTTGGTACATGATTTTGCTCTAGTTTGATCTTGTGGGAACAAATGTTGGGAGATATGCCTACAACATCCACAATCGTCCATCTTATGGCTTGAATGAACTTCTTTGCTATAGCTTGCAAGGCTTTCAATTGGTAAAGCTCGAGATCACTCACAAAAATAATTTTTAATGTGTTGTGATCTCCTAAAAATATATATTAGAGGTGATATGGCAATGGTTTTAACTCAAGTTAATGAGGTTCAATGATAGAAGGCTTGGTGGGTAGACTTTCACGATTCTTCAAGTCAAGATCCAATTTGGTCGGGTTCATAGTATAAGATCCAAGCCCCAACAATAAAGTAACTACCTCATTTACAGGACAATTTCTTAACTTCCGATGTTCCACAATACACCCAGTAAAGGGTCATTCACAAGATACACATAAATTTTGTTCATCACTTTATTATCAATGACATCAATCACCAATATCACTTGTAAATCCATGAGTTGCTTCATGGCCTTGCATACATTGAAAGTAACCTCCTTGTTATTCACCCTAAATTTCAACTCACCGTACTCTACAATCACCAAAGCCTTTTTTTTAGGCTAGAAAAGGTCTACCAAGAATGATAGGAACTTTATGATCCATCACACAATCAAGAACAACAAAATCGGCTAGAAATATAAATTAGTCGACTTTCACCAAGATATCATATATCACCCCCAATGGGTTTCTTAATATAGCGATCAGCCATCAATAGCTTCATGGATGTAGGTTTAACCAACTAGAAAAACACGGTAAATTGCATCCAGTTGATACTTTCCCCAAGGTCACACAATTCTTTAGAAAATTTGAACATCCCTATGGTTCATGGGATGGTGAATGCACAAATTTGAACATCTATGGTTTTACATTCCACAACTCGCTTTTTAGAAACAATGTCTTTCATGAATTTGGCATACCTCAACATTTATTGCAAATCTTGTATCAATAGGATATTGATGGATAGGTTCCTAAATTTCTTAATAAACTTGTTGAACATGCCATTATAATTTCTCTTCTTGATCCTCTGTGAGAATGGAGGAGGAATTTTAATTGGTGAAAATGGGACAATTAGATGTTCAATAACTTTTTTATCATCACCTTAGTCTGCTCTAGGAGGCTTTTCTCTATCATTTTTATCTTCCATAAAATTTGAGGGTGCATCAATTTATTGTTGGACTTGGAGGCCTCTTTATTTGAATTATCCAACTGCTATGGTTTTGCATTTTCTCGCCCATCACTTGTATCGTCATTGGAATTTTTACCAAGATATCAACCACTCCTAGTGACAATAGCCTCAATGTGATCATTAATATTTGGATTAACCACCACACCACTAAGTTGCCCTTCTTTTTGTCGAGTGTTGAGTTGACTTGTTATTTGGTTCACTTGTGCCTCTAATTTATTGATGAAGATTGATTGGGAAACCACCCTTCGGTGAAATCTATAGAAATCAAATCTTATTTCTCTTAAAATTTTATCAGTCCCTTCTACTCCCATTACAATTCGGTCCAAGACATCTTCATTTATATACCTTGCATTATTAGCTCGACTTTGATTCCTACCTTGCCTTTGATAGGAAAATACAGAACCCCCTAAATGATTTGACAAATATCGGGTTTCTTTATCAAGCTCCTCTTTTTCGACATCTTTATACCCCCTAGTATCCTTAGAGGATATGAAATTGACTAGCTCAAGACAAGATCCCATCACATGTCTAGTAAGAAGCTCGAGTTGCGTCTTCATATTGATCATATTTAGATCTCTCTTCATCTTTTCTCCTTTTCTCTTGCCCTACATAATATGTGGAGGGAGCCACGTTAACCACCGAGGCATCTATCTTGTGCCAACCTCTAGCTAGCCTTTTAACTTAATTCAACACATTTGATTTTACTCCATAAGGAAACTTAACAAGAGTTCCCCCGGATGCATTGTCAACCATGGCTCTATTTAATTAATCTAATGCTCAATAAAATCTTTGGAGAAGCATCTTCTCCGGCACTTCATGGATCGTACATTCTATGAGTTTGTCATTGAACCTTAGCAACACCTCAAATAAGGTATCACCACTAAGTTGACAAAAATTTGTTATTTCATCTCATAGTTGTAGCATTCTAGATGGGGAAATATTGATCCAAAAAGGCCTTCACAAGTTTGACCAAAGATGTAATAGATTTAGCGGGTAGAGGTCTCAACATCAAAATCACTTCACTTATTATAGAAAATGGGAAAAACCTCAACCAAATAAACTCTTGAGTAATACAGGTAATATCAAACGGGACGCACACCTTAATGAAGTTTGCCAAGTGGAGTTTTGCATCTTTGTTCGGTTGTCCTCCGAATAAGTCTTTAATTTGTAGCATGTAGAGCATTACACTCGTGACATGAAATACCCCATTTATCTCAGCTGGTGGGATGCGGATAGAGCAAGCATGCCCCTCATATTTAAGATAATCTATGTTCACTATATTCCTATGAAAAGAGCCATCATCTCTCCCATTATGGCTCATGGTGTCATGATTACTATGAAAATCACCTAAAAAAACAAAAACAACGTAAATAAAGACACTACAGGTGAACCCAAAATTACTAACAACACCAAACAAGTGAAAACTACGTTTCACTCTGCGACAATGGCACAATTTTTTATAATACTCAACATACACCATTGTTTGGAAGTAAGGCAGTCATCGTCAATGTAAACTTAACAAGAGTCGGGGTCGTATCCTCAAGGAGTGCAAACTAGTTTTCTAATCCTATGTATGTTAAGAGTTAACTAGAAGTTAGCCCATAATGTAAAACAAAATAAACCATGAAATTAAATGTGGGGAAGGTTATGAATTAGAGCTTTTGTTCAACAAAATCACTCTACAACACTAATTTAATAGCAAACAAGTGATGAATAAAACCAATAGAGAGAATTCTTAGGATTATGCCATCCTAGGGGTAATTTGTGTATAAGTTATTAATTGGTAAACCCAATTTTAGTTAATGAGTCTTCGGTAGGCTGGGTTTTGGGGTTTTAGTGATAGTCTTTCAACAAAACAATAAAATTTCACTCAAAGATTATTTCGAATAACTCATGAGTGTGACGAATTCATCAATCCAATGCCTCAATTTGGCATCCCTATTTCTACGATAATGCCTATAAATATAGCAAATTCACATAACATCCTTATTTCTACGACAATGCTAAGGAAGAAGCTAAAATCAATTTGTTTTCACAATTACTGATCACCCACATCCCACTTTCGTGGATAATGTGGGATCAAAGGAAATTTGAGTTTTCATCCCCAATTCTCTACTAAATCATAGAGTAATAGTAAAAACCAACACTATTAACTATAAATTAAAACTACCAATCAACACCCATACACATTAACACCCTAATCTAACATAACCCCAAGATGGAAATTTAGGTACTCATGAATTTAAATTGAAGGAATTTACTCAAATGAGCATTGGAACCATCCATTACAGAAAAAAATAAGCTAACACCCAAGCTTTAAATCCAATAAAAACTTAAATTTCACTTGAAATTCAATCAATAATTGTTTCTCTCTTCCCACTAATGTTCATTCTCTTCTTCCTTTCTCAATTTTTGGTTCTAAATAATTGAAATTGTCCAAGGATTTTGCCCTTTTTGTGTTGTGGGATTCAGCTGTCCATATTTATAATTCTGCCATTAAAAAATTTTGGACCAACTGTGATCGCTGACTTTTTATCACGATCGCGCTCACATGATCACGTGGCATCTTTGTGACTTTAACAAACTAACTGTGCTCGCGATCGCAGTACTTGAGGGTCAATTCTTGTGCTTGAACTTCAGCTTTGTTTCCTCTTCCATCTCATTTTATCTTCACCCTCTTTGTATCAACTCTTATCTATCAAGTTTCCTGCAAGATCATCTACGTTGGGAATTAGCACAGTTTAATAGATAATTAGCCTCACATATTAGATTATTTCAACATAGTGTGCTTAATTTTGGATGTAAATTAGTGGAAAATTTTCCACTCATCAATACTTCATCCTAAACAAGTATTGAAATACATTCCACCACAAACATAAAATCATTCTTTTTCCCCAAAGAAATAAATAAAGCAAAAAAAATGTTAAGGATACTCCATGAGGCCCTCTAGGGCATAGCTAGAAGCATGTGCTTAATTTTCATCATGGATCACGCTACTCCTCACTTATGCCTAAACGTGCTCCTTATAACCATGTTTTGGATATTAATACTTCCCCTAAATCTACAAAAATAAACACACAAAAAACAAGTGACACTAAAATAAAAATAAAAAATAAAAAATAAAACCTACTTACTACGTGTTGGGTTCCCACACATCAAGCGCCTAATTTAACGCCGTGGAACGACCCATAACCTTTTTTCTCCACCAACATCACATCCATCTTTTTGCTTAACTCGTAGGGCGGTGGTACCAAGATGAAGTAACCAAGTAATGGATTTTACATTTTGCACTTCTTAGTCCTTAATTGAGGATTGTAATTTTTTTATTTGGGAGAATAAATTTAATGATATAGTAATATTATTCCTCCCCCTTACACTCTTCCGTAGGTGTAGATGTCTTGTTTAATATCTCGCTGTCTAAGTACAATATGGAAAATTGATTGTAATGAGGTCCAATACTCCCTAAGAAATTAATTGTATTATCATTTACATCCTCATATGTACTCTTCTAAATAGTGACAACATCAACAAAAATATGGTCAAGTGTTTTATCTTCATCATACAACTCATCGCTAAGTTGTTGGTTGTTAAATGAATCAACTTTTCCACTCAACTCAGCTTTTACGTTGTGAATGTCTAAGTCAAACTTTTCAACCTCTTGCATAAGCTCAACTCTTTATCCTATGATGTTTGTCATCCCATTTTGAATTGTATTAAGGTAGTCCTCATATTTTTCTAATAATTTTCTACAAGGATCCATACTATCAAAAATACAAGCATTATTAGAATCATCATAATTAGGGCTTAGGAGAGGGGTATGACACAAAACAATCTTTCCATTGATCACCTCACCATTTGCGAAAGTCCCAAACATAAGATTTAGAAGGGTCACATAACCCATTGCATAAAATCAAAAGATTTGAATAGTGTTCCCATAGGTGCGGTCCTCCACAAATAAGACAAGGATCAATAAAAGATGAGTAACCATCACTCCAAAATTTTGTCGAAGCCATCTCAAGAAGAGAAGTAAAAAATATTTATACAAAATCAAAAAAATAAAATATAATATAAAAAACATAAATAAATAATAAGAAAAAGTCTAACCTAGATAAATAATTAATTTCTAAGTCTCCGGCAATAGAGCCAAACACTTGTTGCGCCCAAATGCACACGCAAGTGAATGCGGTCGTACAAGTGATATAGGATTGAAAGTCGAGATATCGTGCCAACAGAGACTTGTCGATTAACTATTTACTAAATTAGAAAATTTCTAATTATTTATTTAAGTGATAAATTCCAAATATATTTAACTATTAACTAAACTAAACATAAAAGAAAAAAACTAGTGAACAATTAACCAAATAATGAGCAGATTTTTACGCAATCAATTAATCAATCTATAAATATGGGTTCGCTAATGATCATGTTTAGTATCAGTTTCTTCAATATTTGATTATCTAGTTGTTGACTTATTGGGTTGATTATATGATCATAGTCTTTCTAGCCTCGAATCATCTATCCAAATTGACCTTACTACTACATCATTGAGCCGGAATGTGATAACTCAATCCAAATGCATTTATACATCTTTCAGTTTAGTAAGCAAGTATGGTGATCTAGGTATATTCTATCCAATCCACAAATCAATTCATTATTTTACTAAAGTAAAGATTTTACTCCCTATACTCTTTGTTCGATTTTATTGCGTCTCTTGTAGGGTTTACAATAAGAATATAAATTTATTTTAATGGTAGATAAGCCTCAAAATAGTAAGCACTAGAATATAAGAACAACTATAATAATAATTAAATAAATAAAATCACGAGGCACAAAATAATAATTTAATTATCTAGCTTAATCCTAGAACGAGAAGTTTAACTCCACGTACACATGGAGCAATTACAACAAATCATCCAAAGAAAAACTTAAAAATAATTATAAAGGAGAAAAGATAAAGTAATTTTCTCCAACCTCCATGACAGATTCTAGCTCTCTCTAGTTCAAAAGTTATGTAAAATTAATTTAATGAAATATTAATTGGTGCAAAAGAAAACACTAAATAAAATAACAAAGTAAAAAATGTACTAGGATAAATAAAAGCGGACTCAGGGAGCACTGCGTGTCACACCACTAACGCACAAGGCTACTGGAATCCAATTCAAATTTAAATGCATCCACTGGCAGCCAATTCTAATTGAAATTTAAAAGTAACCTTTTAATTATTTTATTAACTTTATTTCATTAAGTTGCCTACTTGATTTTCTTTAATAATCTTCCATCTTTCATTCATTCTAGCACGAAATTTTTTCATCTCCTCACCATTTTAATTCTACACTTTAAAATATAATATTAGGCACAATACATAAAATTAATACTTAGAAAAAACAAACAAAATTGCTAAATATGAGGTAAATAATGACTAAAATATTAGAATTTTGGCCTAACATCAGATGGTAATATGTTGTTGTCCATAGACTACCGCCAGTTTAATAAGGTGACTATTCATAACAAGTATTCTTTAATTAAGATAGATAATCTATTCGACCAGTTGTAGGGAGATGCGGTGTTCTCCAAAATTAATTGAAGGTCAGGTTACATTAGCTCAAGATTCAAGAAGAGGACATCCCATAGAATGCTTTCCTAACTTTTATAGGCATTATGAGTTTTTAGTTATGTCTTTTGGTTTAACCAATGCCCCAGCAATCTTTTTTAGCCTGATTAATGAGCGCATTAATCCATTTCTAGATTCTTTAGTTATTATTTTAGTATATGATACTCATTTTTACTCCCAAAGTGAAGAAGACCATGAATCTCCTAGCATATAGTGTTAGGGTTACTTAAGAAGAAGTAACTATATGCAAATTTTTGAAGTATGAATTTTGTTTATATTTAATGTCCTTCCTGGGACACATTATTTCTATGGATGGGGTTATAATGGTTATGGTAGACCTACAGAGAGTTGAAGCTGTTAAGAATTGGGATAGATGGATGAATGATACCAAAATTTATAGTTTTATGGGTTTAGTTAGTTAGTATGGCTAGTTTTTCGAAGGGTTTGCTTTTATTGCTTGTATATGACTTTTTGATTCAAAAAGAGGTGCCTTTGTGTGGGATGACAAGTGTGAGGATACTTTCCATAAACTTAAGAATTTTTTAACTTCAACTCCTATTCTTTCCTTGCCTGTTATAGGTAAGGGTCTCATTTTATATTGTGATGCTTCAAAGTCTAATTTAGTTGGTTATTTTATGCACAGTCCCACTTATGATTTGGAGTTGGAAGCAGTGTTCTTTGCTTTGGAGATTTTGATACACTACCTCTATGGGTTTAACTATGACAGATAAAGGTAATACAAAGACCTCCATTATTGTCACGACTCGATTTCCTTGGGTCATAATGGCGCCTACCATAACCCACCAGTAGGTAAGCCAATCCGTAGTTTGGAACTACTAGTAACGGACTACTCAATAATATAAGAAAAATAATACGGAATATATGAAATAAAGATCAATACATAGAAGAATTACAACACCTAGTGGTATCAGTACAAGAGCTTCTAATATAAAAAAAGTACAAAAGTGAAATATCAAGAGAAATACACTGATACAACATATATCTGAATACAACTTAGAGACTAGTCTAATATATAAGATAGAGATAAGTAATACTCTGAACGTCAAGAGCTCTCTTTATGTCTTTAAACTAGGGCTACTCCGCATGATGCACACATCAACGATGGTAACCTGTAGTATGATTTGAAGGTTGCAGAAGTGTAGTATGAGTACCAAACGAATGGTACTCAGTAAACTACTACCAACTGAGCTCCAAAGATAAAGCAGCTATATAAACATATAAACAGAATGGAAACTACATCCAATCGTCCAGAAATCATATGACAAGTCAATGAGATAATAAGGAACAAGTATCTTGTTTATGTCCAAAAGTCTAACATAATAAAACTAAGTATCAGGGTAAAATATCTTATTCCATCTACATTTAATATATGTCAATGGTATACCGTGTATCCTATGTCAATATACGAATAAAGAGCGAAAGGAAGATATGAAGTAACATACAAGGTGAAGAAATGACTATACATAATGAACAATGAAAGAAGGGATATTTAATAGTTTCATAGCTATATATAGCTAGATATATATAGGTGTATATACATATAAACACAAGGTCATCTCAAAGCATAACTTGTATCATCCTACTCTCATTTTAAGGCGTCATTACAACATTATAAGGATTTAAATACAATCACACTCATGGTTTCTAATCCACATGGCTAGACATGAAATAATTATGCATAATAATGCAATCATAAGTTAGGAGAGGCCGAAGACATACCTCAAATCCCTATACCTGATCAATGACCAATCTGTCATGAGCTAGCCATAATAATAATCATAACAATGTTAACAACAATATCAATAACAGCGTGAATAAACGGCTATTCTGGACAACCAAATACCTAGCCGAGCCTATGCATACCCCTAATATCCCCATCTCGAAAGGTTCAGTCAACATACAATAACACAAGTCATATTCTTCACCCATATCTATTAACCGTCCCATACCAGCTGATAGACATAGGTGCATACTGGTGACAGGCAATGCGCATGCAGGAATGAATGCAAAATACTCAATCAATATCACAAATCATCATCGTTGTCCTCATAAGGACCATCATCATCATAATCAACCTCTAGCCTTGTCAGGTATCAAAATGTTATCAATATAACCTACGGCCTTGCCGGGAGTCAACATCATCACAAATATATCCTCCGGTCTTACCAAGTATCAATATCATCATAATAGTATCCTCCAACATTATCGGATATTAATATTATCGCAATAGTATCCTACGGCCTTGTCGGGTATCAATATCATCATAATAGTGTCCCCTGGCCTTATTGGGCATTAATATCATCACAATAGTATCCTCCGGCCTTGCCGGGTATCAAATAATCACAATTGTATCCTCTGGTCTTGTCGGGAATCAATATCATCACAATAGTATCCTCCAAAATTTTGTGTATCAATATCATCACAGTAGTATCCTCCGTCATTGTTGGGTATCAATATCATCACAATTACCATTACCAAATAAGATACACTAAAATACTCATAATCATAGACATATCACCATAGAATATCTATCTAGTCAATATTTCCTAACTACTCGCTATTAGCAAGCCAACACTTATTATTATAAAATAACTAGTTCTCTAGTCATTACATAACCTTTAGTTATCAGCCTAAACCTTATCCTTCGCATAATTCTTATTCATGGGATAACAACTAACCACTATTTATTTAATAGTCAACATCTAGTCAAGGTTCATCATTAGACCAAAACTATTATTTACCCACCATTCATTATTATCAACTAATCATCCTATATTTGTTAATCATTACTAGATAATACATTACTGCTTGTCACCTAACCATCTTTTATTAACTGAAACCATTCATTAATTAACCATCATATCTACCATGTTTCAACTAAGCAAGATTGATTAACTAATACATTAGATTCCTAGCAATCAAGTGCTATAGTCCCCTAATAGACAACTAGTTACCACATAGCTTAACTGTGCTTAACTGTCTAACAAGAAAAGCATTCATAAGATCGCAGTTTAGTTATAATCACATCATTTATAATGGTAAACAATCATGAACGTACCAAATCTATGCATTCCATCACTATTAGTCAATTAGTGGAATAATAAGCATTATACCGCATCTTCCTCTGTCCCATACCGGAGAGATATGTATACAAACATATACATATTAATATTAAGAAACTGTAATCACATCATCACATATAATGATAAACACTTCTCGTCTATTGAATCAATATCATAAAATGGCCCTTGGACCATTAATTTATCCGCAATAATCACAACATCATAATCACAGCCTTAGTCCCATACACATATCTGGGACTCATATCAATAATCATACTTATAAGACATAACATACCTCTAACCATCTCACATATAAGAGGCATCTCACATATAGGAGGCATAATATCAATAAGCATCTAATCATCTCTCACACAAGAGGCATCTCACATCTAGGATGCATAATATATATAGACATGTAATTATCTATAGGATATCATATATCAATAGGTCATACATCATGACTACGAGGAAAATAGATTCTCTAGGCCAATTTACATATCCAAGAGGACATTGTCTCTATAAGTCCAACACTATAACAAAAGGAAATAACAACTCTATAGGCCAATCATAAAGTCTAAGAAGGAAATAGCATCTCTATAGGCCAATCATCAAGTCTAAGAGAAAATAGCATCTCTATAGGCAAATCATCAAATCTAAGAGAAAATAGCATCTCTATAGGCCAATCATCAAGTCTAAGGGGAATAGTATCCTTATAGGCCACATAACGTATCTTGTAGGAATATCATCTCTAAATGTCCAATATCACTTCCACAGGGAGTATCATAACAAGAACTCAAAAGCCACAATCAGAAAACATCAATACAAGTTACCAAGTTATGAAGTAACCTTATTCTAAGGTTTACTAGCCTCATCTATGTCTAATGTCTGCACTAAGTCCACAAGAATTAACACAAGCTTAGGCCGAAGTGGGCCGAATGATACCACTTCTAAACCATAATTTCCATTAGTAGGCACACTCTGCCCCAAACTAGGCTAAGGAATCTAGTTCATCTTCTAGATGTCAAGTAAGACATATTCAAGCCTAAGATAGAAACTTCAACTAGAAACAAGGAACTCAAGTCAACTCTACCCAACTTATTGTTTCAAGACTACCACACTAGCCCAACAAGGCTAAATAAACAAATCATACTTCAGATGCTAAAACAATATTCCAAACATAGCATTATATCATATCCATGTTATAACTAATCTAAAATAAAGAGGGAAGGCAATAGGATACAAAAGGGTTATAAACATGCCATCTTACGGGTCCAAAACCCTCATCTATTCCCTAAGCATCAATAATTAAGGCCAAGTTATCCTACTCATAATCAAGCCTAACATCTATATTCATACGCAACATATACTACACATCATATATGAAGAAAAGTAGACAGAAGCCTACCTCAAGGTCAGACTACAAACCCTCACTTCATGTACCATATTCTCGTCTTCACTTTACAATCCTCAAAATGTCATCACACTATCAAAACCATAATCTACTCATTAATACGAATCTAATGATACCCATATTACACTATTATGATTGGGGTCCAAAAACGACACCAAAATCCTAAGTGGGTCCCACATAAGAAAATGAATTTTTGAGACCAACCCAATGTTTACATATGAATAAGGAATCATAACACTCAATAAATAGTTGAAAATACAGCACACTTTGGGCTAAAATTAAGCCTTAAGCTAAATTGGGGTTTTGGGTCCAAACTATGAAATTCAAGCATAAATTCAAGAAATTCTTACCTTAATCTTGAAGATAATCGTGATACAAGATGATAATTAGGCTCTGAAGTCAACCCACATGACCAATTTTGAGTTATTACACTCATTTTAGGGTTCCTAAGTCTAAATGGTGAAGGGGAAATACCCCAAATGCATCTTGGGGCCTTTATATAGCCCCTATAGCTAAAAAGATGTCGTTATCGCGATCCTATAGGCCGCGATAGCGCTTCTGTGATCGCACACTCTTGGACGCGATCGCGATTTCACCAGATGAGAACAAACTCAAAAATAAGTTTTTGACCCTCGAAACTCGTCCGAAATCCCAAAAACATAATCAAATAGTGAATTTTGAGTGTAAACTACATTTCAAATCCATTGGAATCATCATAACTTTCATCAGAGATTGTTTAGGCAAAAAAGTGGGGCCCATACCTATAGTTTCATCATTTTTCATAAAATCTCTTCAATAAGACGAAATGAGTCTGGGGAGCCTTGAGACCTAAACCAAGGGTCTCCCTAGCCTAAAATCAACGTTTTGGATGCGATGGTGAAGTTAGATTATCCATCCGAGACTGTTTTGACCAAATGTAGGTTTCACACCCTTTCTTTCCAATTTTCAACTTTTTGGCCCATAGGTTGAAATGAGTTCGGGTTCATTGGGACCCGAACAAAAGGTCTACCTAGACTAAAATTGATATTTCAAATTTGCATGAGCAGACAGAATTTGCATCCGAAATCGTTTTACTAACGTTTTCACCCAATGGCCATTTGGAACCAGTGAAGACTTCTAAATAGGGAATTGGCACTAAAAAACAAATGAACTGCCTGGTAGCCCAACCGTCGTTCCGAGTAAGTAATAAATGACTTGGGAAATGTATGGAGAAGCTCGAACAATGAAAATAAACATAAATATAGAAAATAACCTAAAGGGTCATTACAATATCCACTACTAAAAGGACTTTCATCCCCAAAAGTCAAGGGACAAAAAGAATCTCAAAAGTTTAAAAAACGAGGTACTGCGCTTGCATGCTCCAAGCATGACTTCCCAGATAACCTTAGCGGAGAGAAAACACTTACAAGGGATTTTTCCATAGGTACCCCTTTTTCAACCAACACTCTCATTCTACTTCTATGATAGCCAACTTAACTTAACCGCTAACTAGTCTTAAACTAAACCAAGAAGGTTGATGCATGTATATTTGAATCACATCACGTTGATACCATCTCTATATCTACATAAATCAATATAGGCTCATCCAAAACTAAAGCAAACCAAGACATGAGTCATTAAATCGACTCCAAATCCAATAAAAACCTTCCTTAACCATTTTACACATGCTATCAACTTGAAACCAGGAGGAAAATCACATAAGTCTCATCCACTCCGTCTGATCACAGAGAAATCAAAGAACTAGAGTTGTTCTGCTGAAAGTCCATAAGGCAAATATGAGAATAAGCTCATACGGCTCTATCTGGGCATACAATTGGAGATAATCAAGGAATGTAATCCATGTCAATGCTAAAATCTCAAATTCCAAGGTATAACTACTCATCACTGAATATTCCACTCCAGGATGTCGCATCCACCGAGAATGAAGACATACTGAATCCAACTCGAAAATACTACTCCCGCTATGTAAATCATCCAAAATTTCCAAAGAAAACTGAAACTCGAGGTCTAAACTGAAATAACCATATGAAGCCTATGGGCTATCATCTGAACACTTATCAAATATAATCGAATCGAGGTCTAGAAGACCAAATAGAAAACCATGAAGTAGGCTCAACCAGCCTATAAATAAAATCTGAACTAAAATAATTCCAAAACGAAGGCTGCATGACAGCTCTACAACACCAACCTGAAATCTCAGTACCAAGGCTGAACCTCTCAATCTCAAATATCTAAATCAAAACTAAAAATGGGTAAACATTAATACTCCAAATCTATCATACTTCACAATCGCTATTCCAAGGAGTCAAAATCAAAAACTGGACGAATAAGGCTATATCAATATCAACTATCTCAAATCGACTCTACTATCCAAAATTTGACATACCCGAGATAAACCATACCAAGCCACTGTCAAGAAATATCAGGAAAGTAAAATCAGCTACAGATATAACCACTAACGCATAACACAAGCAACCAACTCTATATCAGCTGGAGGGAATAAAACATAGCCGCAAAATAGGAATCATGCTAAAGGAAAAAAATCACTAACTAAAAATGCATATAACCCACTCCACATCTTCTAAAGGGCATGAACTATCCAAACATACTCAAAACTTCTCAAGGCTAAAAATCATACCAGTGAAGGTAAAAAATTTAGCAACTCAAAGAAATACAATTTAAGCAGGAACTAACCAATCCAATACTTCCTCTAGGCAAAGAAATAGCCAAAGGCTCATATCATTGAGGATAAATACCAGTCTCAAAACCAAGGTCGAGGTCGAGACCACCACCAGAGTACCAATAACTTAAGCAAAGAGTTTTTAATTTTTCATTTTAAGAAGCGATCATAGGAAAGGCCACCTTCCTCTAACTTTCCCACTCTACTAGACCAAACCATATCACAACAATAAAGGAATATCAAATCTTCACACTAATAATAAGGCAATCCATTACAAGGAAGCGATCCCAATATACCTATAAGATAAATCCATGATATCTCAACATCAACATCAAATCACTATTAAATGATGAAATAGCCACAAATGAAGAACGAACCTTAAATTGGTCCATATCACAAATGGGTTATAATAGAGGGGATAACAAAAACAAAATCTTTCAAAAACCAAGAGGAAAATCTAAAAATCTCAAACTCAAAAACATGCAACATAACTAAATTGCCAACTAAAAATCCACAAAGTACCATGGAAGGTCAACTTACCTTTGATACTACAATACATTCTCAAAATTAATCTAATACAACTAACTAAGAGGGAACACAGTCCAGCTCGCCGCTCTAGGGGGAAGAAATCATCAAATCGGGCTATATCTACTCAACCAACCAAATAATATCACAAGAAAATGAAAGTCTAACTAGATAACACTAGTCTATAAAACTACCAAATGAGAATCCAATTCATCTTGTAACAACATTAGGTAATAATATCAAGTAATATCAATAACCTGACACGGTTGTAGCAATAGCAACAGTAATATCAGTATCAACATACTGAACAGGCAGTACCGACATGAACATCAATATCATGTACCACTCAAGGACAACAATAGGGACAATGTGCCAAGATAAATGGGACTCAAACCCAAAACTACACCCATAAAGAAAAAGCATCAATATAGATCTACTCTATCTACTAATAAAAGAAATAAACCATGGAATAGATACATTTTCATGAATTTAATAATAAGGCACATAATGACCGATATCAATTCATCAAGGCATAAAATCATCAATGGGTATAAAAAAACCCTATACACATAATAATAGATATATACGAGAAATAAAAGAACACCAATCGTGGTAACATTCATAGTCACCTTCCCGATGGGCATAGGGAAAATAAATCCAAATGAGTCTAAATTAGATCAACCGACTGAATCATCAACTGAGGTGCCAAGCGCACAATTTCTAACTTAAGATGGTACAATATCACAAGCTGATTTAACTAAGCTGAATGACAAGAATCTTATTTCATGGACACACCCTAGACTAGTAGTCGGTCTCTCTGCAGTCGTAGCAATTCCTAAAGTGACAATTTTAAAAATCACCAAATAAGCCCAAATTGCTGGCTAACTGATGCTGAGACAAATCAATAAAATTCTGTCCAAACTTTTGAAATTATAGCCTATCTTAGGAACTCTAGGCTGGTGGGAATACAGGATAAGTCTAGCTGATCACCTATCTCATACTAGGGGCATTCTCTAAACCAGCATTTCATCATAACATAGCCAAACCAAGATCCTAATACTTTGAGATACTACCCCTCATAATTAAAAATAGTCCCCATGGCCCAAAGAAACATACCACACTCCACAAGTCTAATGGGGACTCTGCCTAAATCCTTTTTAGATGCCACTAAAGATCTTCGATATCCATCTATAACTCTCTAGTTTGATGCTGCGTTGAAATCTGGAAACGCTTATTGAAGTCTTATCCGCATCTGTCGACAATATCGTATTATCCTTCAAGGATAGAATAGAGTTAAAGAATGTTTTCAAAGTTCATAGGAATGCAGACACACGATAAGGAGTCATAAAGTAAATTTCCTAAAATGTCACTGTAGCCTCCCAAAGATATGTTACGGATGTCTTTACTCAAATCCATGGGACTCTACTAACACTTAGCTCTTGTACTAACACACCAATGAAACCTAGGCTCTGATACCAATTTATCATGACCTAATTTCCATAGGCCATGATGGCGCCTACCATAATCCACCAGTAAGCAAGCCAACCCGTAGTTCAAAATAGCTAGTAACGGACTACTCAATAATATAAGGGAAATAATAAAGAATATATGAAATAAAGATCAATACATAGAAGAATCCTAACCTGGTAGTATCTGTATAAGAGCTTCTAATATAAAAAGAGTACAAAAGTGAAATATCAAGAGAAATACACTGATACAACTTATCTTTGAATACAACTTAAAGACTGGTCTAATACATAAGAGAGAGATAACTAATACTCTGAATTTAAGGAGCTCACTGTAAATCTCTGAACCAGGGTAGCTCTGCATGATGTACATATCAAAATGATAAATCGTATTATGATCTGCAGTCTGTAAAAGTGTAGTATGAGTACCAAACAAATGGTACTCAGTAGGCAACTGCCAACTGAGCTCCAAAGATAAAGCAGATATATACAGCATATAAATAGAATGGAAGCTACACCCAAGAGTCCATAAATTATATGACAAGTCAATGAGAAAATACGGAACAACTATCCTGTTCATGTCCAAGAGTCTAACATAATAAGACTAAGAAAGTATCAGGGTGAACTTTTCTATTCTAGCTACATTCAATATACGTCAATGATATATCATATATCCTAGGTAAATTGACATGACCCGACCCTAGGCCTTATCATAATGGGCATCCCAAGTCCAACCAAGACCGGGGATCGACCCTTGTTCCCACCCCAACAACCTATATCGAGCCTTAGGTGGGCTGAATTTCTAACATAGAACAATATAGTATTATTATTCTCATTAAGACTAGATAGGGTCACAACAGTGACCAACCCAACCGAGTCCAACCGTACCACACCAACTGCCTAACCATACCAAACCAAACCATAGGCCATAAACCAGGTCATAACTAAAGAGAATACCAAAATAGAATATGATAATCAACCCCAAAATGTAATATGATGGAATTGTAAGAAATTATGTCTAATGATGCCACCCTCACAACTTATTCCAATACCAAGGCCAACACCAATATCAATCTCGCCCATACCAACCTCCAAAAGTACCACAAAGCCTCTATCTAAAAGAGTAAACGAATACGATTGGGACATGCCCCCAACTATGGACAAAAACAATATCCAAAATAAAGGAGAAGTGTCTAAAGAAATTCATAACATGAAATGATGCCTCCCGAAAGAATTGAAGCTTACCACGTTATTCTAAATGATAATACCGAATCTGTGTGCTAATAGGAGGAGTAGTATGGTAAATTTCTTATAGTATAGGTATACAGCCGCAGTAGATGGGGTTGACAAGTGACCACTAGCATGAATCTCAAGATAAGGATAAAATAATGTCAGTTATAAAACCATGTAAAATCATACATAATTCATATAACCATACATATCTAAGTGCCAGGAAAAGGGATGGGTTTAGCATGCGTTTAAAACCTTTATACCTGCACTGTGTAGTTTTGTCGTCCTAACTACTCACGGGGCATATAGGTTCAACTCCCTCTGCTGAAAGAATCCCAGTGCATGTTGCTGCACGACCAGGCAATATCCCATGGGATGACTAGTACATCCCCTAATATAAAATATGACACGCACACGATCATCAAGACCCCTCATATCAGTAAATATGAGTTTTTGGTTTTGGTTCTCTCAAGATCAACACCCTTCATGGCTTAGCTACACACCCCGTTATTAATACCCAATTAAAATCAATTTCCAAATAACCAAACCATTATCCATTTGTTAACCAAGGCAAATATTAGTGGTATCATCATACCACCCCTTACTTGCAAGTAATATCCATAGCCAAACCATTTAGGTTAAGGGGACCTTAGGTGCCCTTCTAATTACCATATTAAATCCACTTGGGAGGCTTCCATATTCTCTACAAGCATAACCATTTAGCCTTTAGCCTTTTCAAACCATTTAAACCATGTATAAATCCTTTATCACATGCAAGAGTACCATTAAAAGATATCAGTGCAATGAACATATCTTTATAAGCATTTTATCAAACACCTTAGGGGCGTAATGTAACCAAAACCAATTCCAAAGACCATTAAACCATTACCATGCAATCCAATTGTCCAAAACCATTATTAATGCACATAAAAGCATAATTAAAACCATAGGTAACCATAACCATTCAATATGAAAACTCCCAATAACTATTGAAAACCATAATCAGGAAATAGTAATACCATGAAATAAATCATATAAACCATGCCTTTAGTTGAAATTATAATGAGGGAAGAGAATCATGCCTTATACTAAAGAATTGATGAAAATAAATCAGCAAGATAAGCCCCAAGCAATTCGTAAGATGAAACCCTATCCTTCTTGCCCCAAAAGCTCTAGAGAGAATTATGGAGTGTTTTGGAATAGTTTCTAAGTGTTAATGAAAAGAATAATAGGGTAAATAGCCTCCAAAATGCATTAGAAGTCATGGGTTCTAATTAGGTTAAGTAGGTAAATGTCCAAAATACCCCTACTTAAATCCCTTAAAAACCTGTCACAAGGATACAACTGACCCATATGAGTCATACCCTTCTATACGATTGGTAACCACCACTCGTATCCATGCCTCAACCCTTAGATCAAACATTGTCCAGTATATAACTCATCCAACCAAGTCATAAGCACAACATATGATTCGTACCCTTAACCCATAACATATAATTACCAAGAGGAGCAAACACTGCCCACCATATGAGTCCTTGATATGACTTGTACCAATCCTTACGAATCATACCCCTAAGTCATACCCATTACAATAACCAAAACTATCCCACCAACTAATGCTAGTTAGCAGAAGACAAGACCATACCACTTGTACCCCAGTATATATATCATACCCATGAGTCATATTGGGTCCGAAGAATGGAATTCCAGGAAATTTTCTAATGGTCAAAACCTAGGATGTTTTATTCTCCCCCACTAGGAAGTTCCTGAATGACGGACAAGGTAGGGGTAACTACACACAGAGTCATTTGCATTCCCAAACATCCCTTTAAAAAGGTTTGAAAACAAAGGGAAAAAGATGTAAATCTTTCCATTAACAAACTCAAAAAATAAAGATATGTTAAAGACACATACCTTCCGCATGAATCCCAGTAGCAAAAAACAAATGTGGATACTTGGACTTTATGTCTTCTTTTGCTTCCCAAGTAACTTTTTACACCTTATGGTTCCGTCATAAAACCTTAACCAAAGAAAAATCCTTGGTCTGCAACTGGCAAACTTACCTATCTAATATCTTAGCCGGGACATCATCATAAGACAAAGAATCGAAAATACCCAATCCTTCCAATGGAACAATCGACGAAGGATCACCAAGGCACTTTCTCAACATAGAAACATGAAAGACCGAATGAACCAAACTTAAGCTAGATGGCAACTCTAACTCATAAGAAAATTTACCAACTCCCTGTAAAATCACATAAAGACAAATGAACCGAGGACTGAGTTTCCTCTTTTTGACAAACCGCACCACTCCCTTAATGGGAGACACCTTGAGAAATACCATATCCCTAATATCAAACTCCAAGTTTGTACACCTAACATCCGCATAGGGCTTTTGGCAACTTTGGGCAGCTTTAAGCCTATCTCAAATCACCTTTACCTTCTCCATCTTTTGATAGACCAAATCTAGATCAAACATGTCTGCCTCCACAAGATTAAACCACCAAATAGGAGATCTACATCTCCTACCATACAATGCCTTAAAAGGAGCTATACTAATACTCGATTGATAGCTATTGTTGTAAGAAAACTCCACCAAAGGTAGATGCTCAACCCAATTTCCATCATAGTCAATCACATAGGCCCGAAGCATATCCTTCAATGTCTGAATAATTCTCTTCGCTTGCTCATCTAACTGTGAATGAAAAGCAATCCTCAGAGTAACCTTAGTCCCCAACCTTTTATAGAAAATCACTGGAAATGAGACGTAAATTACGTACAGTGATCAGCTATAATCTAAATAGGAACCCCATGCAGCTTCACAATCTCCTGAAGATACAACCTCGCATCATCCTCCATCAAAAAGGTAGTCGCACTGACAAGAAATACGCAGACTTGGTCACCCAATCTATGATGACCCAAATTAAATCATACTGATTCCAAGACCGAGGAAGACCGATAACAAAGTCCATATTGATCATTTCTAACTTCCATTTAGGAAAAAAATATTACTTGATACAACCCTTCTGGCCTCATGTGATCAACCTTAACCTATTTACACACCATACACTTGGCCACTAAATTAGCCACATCCTTCTTCATGCCATTCCACTTATAATTTCCTTGAGATCATGATATATCTTAGTCGAGCCGGGATGAACAACATAGCGTGACTCATGTACCTCGACCAAAAACCTTTGTCGTAACACATTGATATTAGGAACACACAACCTCCCTTGGTAACATAAAGTACCATCACCGCTGATCTCAAACACTGCTACCTTTTTCCCAGCAATATCACCCTTGATTCTTATCAAGATAGGTTCCAACATTTGCTTATCCTTAATCTCTACACCAAGAGATGATCAAACCAATTTTTGCACCATCACACCACCATCCTTAGAGTCCAAGAGACAAACTCATAGATTAGCTAAGCGGTGAATATCCTTTACCAATTCCCTTTTGTCTTTCTCTACATAAGCCAAACTCTATATGGATAACCTGCTAAGAGCATCAGCAACTATATTAGCTAACCTGAGTGGTAGTAAAGACTCATATCATAATCTTTGAGAAGCTTTAGCCACCTCCTCTGCCTATATTAAGCTCTTTCTGAGTGAACACATACTAAAGACTCTTGTGATTAAAAAAGATATCTATATGAATACCGTACAAATAATGCTGCCATATTTTCAAAGAAAACACAACCGCCAATAATTCTAAATAATGAGTTGGATAATTTCTCTCATGTACCTTCAATTTCCTGGAAGCAACGGCAATCACCTTCCCATGTTTCATCAAAACATAATAAATCCCTACCCAAGATGCATCGCAATAAACCATAAATCCATCATTGCCTTCCGACAAAGTCAGCACTTGAGCCAAAGTCAACATATCCTTCAACTTCTCAAAACTCCCTTCACAAATATCCAACCAAGAAAACTTAACTTCTTCTGAGTCAACTTAGTCAAAGGAGCAGCTATCAAAGAAAAGTTTTCCATAAACTGCCTATAATACCCGGCTAAACCCAAGAAGCTCCAAATATCGAATGGAGTCTTGGGCCTAGGCCACCTATTCACCACAACAACTTTTTGCGGATCCACGATGATCCCTTCACTAGAAATAATATGACCCAAGAAAGCCACAATATTCAACCAAAACTCACACTTACAGAACTTGGCATACAATTTTTGTTCTTTAAAGGTCTGTAACACCATATGAAAGTGACTAGCATGATCAACCTCACTTTTTGAATAAAATAAAATGTTATCAATAAACACAAATAACATCACCAAGAACTCAAAATGATACTAAACACCCTATTCATTAAGTCTATAAATGTTGCCAGAGTAATACTTAATCCAAACGACATCACCAAAAACTCAAAATAAAAGCCATCTTAGGAATATCTACCTTTCTAATCTAAAGTTGATGGTACCTAGACTGAAGATCTATCATAGAGAAAAACTTGGAACCTTACAACTAGTCAAACAAATTATCTATCCTCGGGAGAGAAAATTTTTTCTTGATGGTTACTTTGTTCAACTGCCTATAGTCAATGCACTTTCAAAGGGAACCATCCTTCTTGAGCACAAACAACACGGGTGCACCCCATGGAGAAAAGATAGGATGAATAAACCCCTTATCTAGAAGATCCTAAAGTTTTTCCTTGAGTTTTCTCAACTCAGTCGAAGCCATTCTATATGGAGGAATAGAAATTAGATAAGTTTCCAGAAGTAAATCAATACCAAACTCTATTTCCCTATCCGAAGGAACACACCATAGGGACTAAAGAAAAGATGGACCTTCTGGGTTAGAATCATTAACTCAGACCAAGTGATTAAAACAACCCTTGAAGATTAACCTCTAAGCTCTAAGATAAGAAATAAACCTTACCCTAGGAGCTAAGGAACGACCTTCTATTTCTATAACTAGTTCACTAGGGAACTTAAAGATAACCCTACGGGTTTGTAAATCAATAGATGCATAACAAGAATGCAACCAATCCATGATAACGCTCATCTTACACATTAATTTAAGTGTAAGGCGATCGTCGTCAATATATTTACCCAAATTTAGAGTCGGGGTCAAATCCACAAGGAATAATGTGAGCGGTAATCAAATTAATTTCAAATGATAGGTACAAGTTAAATTCAAACAACTTGTACAAAAAGATAAAATGGCGAATAGGTTCCTACCCAAATGTTTTATTTTTTGTTTTTCTAGTATAAATTTAGGGCTACGAATAATTAGAGTTTTAACAATTATGCACGGATCTCGAGATTATACATTACTAAGGGAGCGACATGTACGAGTTAGTAATCAACATTAAATTAGTAAATCAAATATGGATAGGCTTGGTTATAGATTTTGATGCTATTTTTTCGACAAAACATTAAGCTTACACCCATTGATTCTTTCAAATACCAAATAGGTGTGTTCAATAATTGGTAACCACAACCTCAATCTAGGCATCCCAATTTCTAGGATGATACCCACGGCATAATCAACCTCATATTCACCCTTATGTCTAAGATAGTGAAAATTTAGCAAACTACACACATAATTGTCTATCAATGCTTTGGTCTCTACATCCCTTTTTCAAGAATGATATGGATTCCTAAACTTCACCTAAAATCCTTCTTTCAAAGATGGCCTTGAACTTTCTATAGCTTGGAGCTTTCATTCATCAAACCCATGTGGGTATTTTGGGCTTTCACCCATCAAATCCCAACAAAAATAGGATACAATGATAAAAGACATAAACATGAACTACCAAATAGATGCTAGCAGTAACAACCCACACACACTTAAACCCCTATTCACATATAACCCCAAGAGGGAGATTTAGCTACATATAAGATAAATAAGCAAAGATATACCTATAATCTCCATTGAAATAAATTATTGAAGAATTAAGAAAATGTTACTTCAAACTTGGCTCTCCCACAATATCAACAATGTAAGTGAGCAAATCTTCAACTTAGAAAGTCTTCAATGTATTCTTTGCCTAAAATTTATATAATATTTTCTTCTACAAAACTAGAGGCTATGAAGTTTAGAGCTAAAACCTAAAAATTGGAGAAGATGGAATTATTATCTCTAAGGCTAGGGTTTGAGTCTTTTTGTCATATTATGGATCATCCACGTGCATTTCCAATTTTTCCCTTAGGCTAAATATTTTCGTTGAGTCGCGATCATACCAACTTGGCTATGACCACGATTACATGATTACAGCTAACTCACACAACTGCATTTGATTGACCTTAGCTTGACTGCCGCAATTACAGTCATCACACCATTATTGTGGTACCTGAGGCTCTTCTGTTGCAGGTCTTCAAATGCTCTTTCTTGCTCCCTTTTTGATCATTTTGAGCCCTAATCCATATATTTTAATATCCTCAACTTTATGTCTGTAAAGGGTGAATATTAGTGCATCTAACCACAAATTTATCTCATTTATCCATTCAAAACAAGGTAATATACATGAATCATGAGTGCGAATGAGTGGCAAAATCACCACTCAATAACACCCCCGACTTAAAACATTTTTTTGTCCTCAAGCATCATTACCTCTGACCATGAGACACCATCATTTAAGCCCAACCTTTATGCCTTACATATCACAATGACCTTAACTTTAATCGCAACCATAAGTCTCTCTATGCACATGTGCTAGGTTAATTTCATTACATTCCTCATATGAAATGCACTACTCAAGACGCATAAGACTTTAAAGAGAAACTAAAGAACAAACAATAATACTCTAGAGGTGGCTCACTTTTTTCCACAATTAAACTATACTCCATTTACCTCATTGTTTGGGAAGTGACAAAATCACCCACCTCAACTTATTCACATGCCATCCTTAAAAGAAAGAGAATATCCACACACCAAACTACCAACTATGTAATGAGAAATTTTAAGTGCACAAACTCTCTCTCTCTCTCATAAAAGAAATCTCAATGCAATAAGTTCCATACCATAGGCTTGCCCCTATTTTCAATCACCACTTAAAAGAAAGTAAAAGGTTAGAGATCTCAAAGGACTTTCTAAGCTTATAACGTAGGTTTGAGTTAGGGTAGGATACCATTTAGGAACAACATGGAAACACCCTTCCTTGAACATCTACATCACCTCTTTGCAATCCTTTCTTTTTCTACTAAGGGCCACTATTCTTTGTTTTCTTTCTTTTACTATGCCTACAATTTATTTCCTTTGTTCACTACTTTTCTTTCATTTCTTTTGCTTACATGCAAATCCTTCCTTTGTTGGATCCCTTTTTTTTCTAGATATTTATTATCTTTACTTAGGCACATTGGGCATTTCACTAACACTTCGTGGCTCCAAACCTCCTCCCATCACTTTTACCAACCCAACTTAAGGTTTAAGCCTCAAGTTACATTTTCAAGTTCAAGGAGGGTACGGTTCAAAAAAGGTATTAAAAGAATGGAACACAGCTTGTATTGAGTTTTCCAACGAAAGGCTCAAAGTGGGTAACTAGGGATTGCAATTATGCATGGGTAGGCTTTTTAGGCTAGAGTTGGTTTCAAAATCACAAAAGTGGCCTAAGATCATTTCTCCAACCAAATACAATCAACATTAGCCTTGAAAGACTAACGGGGAAAGTTGTAAATGACACAAGTGTACAAGAGATGAATACCAAAATGTCACCACATATAGAATGAAATATTAGCCAAGGTGGCTCAAATGTTCCTCCTGCAAGAGACAAAAATGGAGTATTTATCACTATTTATAAGTCAAAAATTTGTGGGGCCATAAAAAGAGAAAAAAATTGTTGCAACATTGCTCAAGTCCATGCCCTTGATTTTTCAAAATTTTTAGATTAAGGGGGTTTCTTATTTTCCAATAGAGCTATGCATACTTTGCAAAACTATGGATACAATCAAAGCCTCAATCTCACATCTTTTCTCAAAATGGGCTAACTACCCATATGGCTACTCAAACTTCAATAATGGTGAACAAATTTACCCCAACTTTACAAAATATAATGCCACAGGTACTCAAACTTCCCTTGCATTATTGACACTTATGCTATGGGTACTTAGAATTCCCCTGCACCTATGCGTCAGCCCCAAATACGATGTTTCACACTTAAGAATATCATCACTCAATCCCTCGTAGGGCAAAGATAGTCATGCATCACCAAAATTAAAATAAAATAAAATTAAAAGAATACTAAAAATAAAAGAGAAGCATGATAATCCATAAAATATAGGCACCATCAGAGTTCCTCAACAATGTAGCATCCCCAAAACAAAATAAAAACAATATCGAAAACATCAACCAAAAATAAACATCACAGTAATTATCCGGGGGAACCCCCAACCATAAGAATATAGTGTCCTCACTGCAAGTGCAATCAAGTGAAAGTAAAAGGATCTCCTTAAAAATGCATCATGAGTCACTTTCTTCTTTTGACTCTTTATCCTTACCACCATCCTCACCATTTAACCACTCAGCAGGTACTTCATCATCACTGTCAAGACTGGAAGAAGGGAGTTTAACACTAGGCTTCAGTGTCTTCCACAGGCCCTTAACCCCTTTCTATATTTTGTTTAAGAATTTATCTCTTTTTTTCTCTCTCTTTAACATCTTCTCATGTAACTCCTTGAGGTCCCTGTGAGATACAACCAAGGCTAAATAAGCTCTCTCTAGGATGGCTACTATAGTACCCTATGTCTCTTGTTCCTTCTTATTTTTCTTATAATCTGTAATGGACACATATGAATTATGCCTAGTGGATGTCTCCCCTGGTCCTTGAGGAAAACTAGCTAATCGCTCTCTGATGGCCCTGACATCAACACCCAAATCATCAAAAGACCCAATGATGGATGGCCTATAATATTCAGACTCCTCAGTTGTTGACTTATTTTACCCAGGTGCACCTTTACTCTTTATATTAAGTGGAGTGATATGGGGAATTGGTTTAACCCAGGTATTTGTATGATACTCTTACACCCCTTCTTTTCTTCATAATTTAGTAATAAGAGAAGGGAAGAAAAGATGTGTACCACCCTGAATCTCGTATTGCCTTTATTTTTTAAATGCAATCTGGCCAATATTTAGATCAATGCCAGTCATTAGGTAGGCTACCATGCAAGCTCGCAACTCAATGACAAGCATCATGTATGTACATGGTGAGATTATGCTACAGATAATGTTCAACCAGATTTTTGCCTCTGCTGAGAATTTATGCGTAGAGATCTCTCTTTTGGTAGTAGCCTTGGAAACCTCTCTATTTGGGCAAAGAATGTTGGCCGTCCAGGTTCCTGGATCATGTCCCTTTGTTTAGAATTCTTCCATGTTCACATCCTGTAGTGCATGCACTTTATTAACCTATTGCACTACAGAATGCACATACCTTCCTTGAATCTTCATTACTGGGTTTGCAAGAGAGATAGTAGTCAAATTCATATAAAACTCCCACATCCATTGCTTATTTACCTCAAGAGAATTCAGAATAAAGCATATCCACCCGGAAGCATCCAGCCTTTCAAAAGATCCTGGATACTATTTTGGGATCCCATCGATGCACATGCCACTTTCCAATAATAATTTGGCTCTCAAAATGTCATTCTTGCACTGTCTTTGGCATTTTGGGGCCATAAATTGGATGTGATCAAAATCTCTCATTGTGAAGATTAGAACCTGTAATCAGTGTTAACTTAGGCCAATATTAGTGTTATCACACCAACAATATGATAGACTAATTAGATAAACTCATGTAGTAGTGTTATAGGTGGTTTAAAGAGCCGTTAAGAGTGTGTAGAAATTTGACATCTTCCAAAATCTGCTCTCAGGTATGGTGATAGTGGATCTCTAACTGCGGCTATGGTGGTGTAATTGTGATCATAGTGACCTTGCTCTCGATACTTGAGACCAGGTATGACTATTTCTGCACTATATTTAGAATTCAATTTTAAGCCCTATTCCACATTTTAATCAATCATGGTAGCATTGTAATCAATAAAGTCGAGCCTATAGTGTGTGATTGTAGCCCCTAAAATTGAAAGAAATCAAACTACATGCGTTGGGGCATTCAATAAAACACATGGAGTACACGATTACTTTAACCTTTTAAAGCTCAAACTTGGGTACTCAAGACTTCCCCATTAGTGGTACAATAACTATAACAGTCAACCACAGCAAAAATTACAACCAAACATGTAATTAGCAATGAAATCACTATTTTAGGCCTTTTCCTACACTAAAAGTTATAAACATGCAATTTTTTATCAAAACCAGAGAAAGTTTGACCACTTACCAATTTAAGTGATGCAAACTGGCGAATTGATGCATGGCATACAATAGATTCCAAAAATTAGAGAGGATTGTGAAAGATATTGAGACAGGATCATGGGAGGAAATGGTCAATTAAATGGTCTTTTAAACTGAATTGACCACGATCACGGTCTTAGTTTTTTTATCGCAATCATATGGCTTTCACGATTGCAGTGGTATGGACCGCAGTCATGATAACTGAGACCAAACAACCAAGTTTTTTCCATTTCCTGCTCAGTCCAAACTTGCTAATTTCAAATGCTTCTTTCTTAACTTTGATCAAAATTCCTCATAGCACCACATTTTAGAGATTATACATGCACAAAAATAAAAACCAAAATCTTCCCTAGCGTGCATAAATAAAAGGATATGTGCCACTTTTTCTGACGTGATGGGTTGCTTCCCATCGAGCGCTTAGTTTAACATCGTAGCACGATACCTCTACTGTATTCTTTTATGTTTTCACTTAGAATATTTGAATCTCTGTCCCAACTTTTGTTCAATATGCAATGAGCGACAGAGGGAGAGAAGATTCAAATTTTCTAAGATAAAACTTGGAAAATATGAGGGAATGGCGAGAAAGCCTCGATCTCTCTATTTTGAAGACTTGAACCTCTTACCCAACTTTACATCAATCTTCTGGATTGGATCTATGGGTAAAAGGTTGTACGTCAATAGGCCATTCCTTGTACATCAGAAATTGAACTCTTCATCTTTGATAGATGGGGTTCCATATGCTCCTTTGGAATGCCAAATTGCAAAATATAAGAGTTGGACTCCGTCTCCCTACACTTCTCTCTTTGAGAAAAGGGATGGATCCTCATCATATCCTCTAAGCACAAGGTTAAAAAATGGGTTGAATGAAGTCTAATACTTAATTTTAGGTCAGCCTCATCCTAAGCATTTGAGAGGGTTTCATAGTAAACTCCAAAAGGTAATTCCACTGGAAGGTAATTCCATATAGCTTGCAATTGATGGTAACTTCTTGCATATGTCATCTAGCATCAACTTTCAGGTAGTATGGGATGGTGTTGGAAATAAAATCGTATATCCTTCTTCCATCCAACATTTAATATTATGCTTTTGCCTGAGGCATTCATGGCCTTCCAAGCTTTTTTAGCGATCTGGTAAAGTAACTTTTCCTATAGAATAGACCTTTGCATTCCTGTGGGGGAGCTTTCAGACGTATGTTTTTATAGTGTTGGAGACTTCATCTCTTGTGATTTCATATAGCGGATAATATTCTTTTATTTCTCAACTGACATAATCCTAGTGGGGATGATCATCGGCGTAGCTCCATTTTCCTTATTCTTTTGGCTATATCTCTTTTGGAATGCATTTTTTTCTGTAAAATAAAGCATTGTGCTTTATAGTATTTATCTTCCGGGGGGTGTATTGAGAGTGGAAATTTCCAAAGGAGTGAAATTTCTAGCTGAGCTTAGACATCATAGCCTGAGATTCCCATCGAATGATATAGCATGAATATTGTTGCATCATAAGAGTCTTTGAAGCATCAAACCCAAAAGTTTCATGGCTTGAACCACAACATGAACCTTTCCAGAGATGGTTGGATTCAATAAAAATTCCTGAAGGCATCATATTTGAACTCCATGAGGATGTAGTACTGGTGACACAGGTACCAGAATAGTGATAGGAGTTCTTGTGGAAAGTCATTGACTAGTGCTATGAACACATGATAGAAAGGATATTTTGGATGTATTTCTAAAGGCTTCATGATGTGTCCACATACTTTCTAAATACTTGAAGCTCATAAAAATTTCTTATTTCTCTGAGGACAGATGCAGCAAACGTATCCATTTACTTATTAAATAGATTTGAAGGGTAGTCTGCTATTCTTAAAGATAGAATTCCTAATGTATTGAGCATAAGAATCGAACTAGACAGCTTGTCATTGTCTTATACTAAAATAGATATTGGTAGAGATCATATATATAGATGTCGTCTAATTCTTCATAAACATCTATGGAGAATATGGTGTCCTTTATCGATTCTTCTTCCAGATAGAAGAATGATTCAAGGTCGTCCTCTTTGCTAAGATAGATTTTTGTGTGATTAGTTATTTCTCCAAAGAGGTGGATAGAGTCTTTCAACCTTTTGGTAGGAGGATAGTTTCTTGCAAAGTCGCCAGGCATTTTGTAGATGTAGCAGGCATTCTCCTTCTTGTAGTTTATTATGCTTTTTCGACTAAAGTACCTGGTTTTCTAGATCACCTTGATCGTTTCATCGGGAGGCCTAGGAAATTTTAACCTCCTACCTTATATCTTCCTCCTTGATCTCATCTTGTGTTCTTAAGCTAGAGCATTAGGATTTAGTGACCAGATCATCCCTGCTATAGGCTCGATCAAGAGCTTGGTTGTTCCAAATGATCTACTTCAGTACAAATCTTTTTATGTAAATATTATTCTAGGCCTGGATGATGACCTACCTTTTATATCCTATTGGTGGTATGGTTATGGATTTGAAATTCTCCTCCATAATCATCATTGTACGGCCTACAAGCATCTTTGGATTGACGACACAAAAGCTTACTTTAGGATGGTATATCTGCCCATCTTGAAGTAGATCTTTTCCATCTTTTGGAAATGGATATCAATGAAATCTTTATCGAATGATAGGCACATCATCTCAAAGATATTTCACCATAACTTTTCCTGTCTCTGATCGGTGTCTCTGTAGAAGACCTTTTATAAGATCCTAATGTTTAATGAAAAGTCTTGGGACATAAGATAAACATTTTTTTTCATTAATCCCAGTAATGTTCCACTAATCTCTGAGGAATCAAGAGAATTTGGAGGTGAACTCAGAGAGTATCATGTATTTTTTGAATTCAGCTAGATTCTTCGTTGCTATCCAAGTGTAGAAGTCTTGCATTCTTTGAGGCTAGGATGAAATCTTGATGTCATCAAGAGTGAAGATGTGGAATCCAGTTCCTACGATTTTCTTTGCCATTGTTCTATGTTCTGGTCTTCACTCTGGGTTGGATCATTCATCATCCCATCTTTGTCATCGACAACTTTGGAGACTTCTGGTTCCTTGGAGTGGTTTATATAAATGATGGATAGTCTTCCTTTAAAGATTCAATTGATGATTTATGGGTTTCCTTAATGTATTCTTGGGAATCAATAGACTCCTCATTATCCTCTATTATCCATTTGTTGTAAATTCATCACCAGGGTTGGAGTATTCATTTAAAGGGCTCATATCGGACCAATACTTTTCTTTACTCATAGAAAGGTTAATGAGATCTGTATCCTAAATATCTTTCTTGCATTTGAGATATTCTTCTATTGGATTAGGACTATCTGTAGCTTGTGGATCTAGAGATGGGCTGTTATTAATGTTCAAGCCATACAGATTTGGGACAACTTGATCTGAGAGGATAGCATCAGTGTTTGGATCATGATATAATGATAACCACTTGTGATTAAGAATACTGTCTTTCAAGAAGGTATTTCATTCCTTGTCTTTATATAGATCTTCTAGTTTATGGAATACCAGGTTATCATCTGGAAAGGTAATGTCGTGGTATGAGATCATCATAGTTCCTTTGTTTGTGTTTTTTTCATTTGATTCCATTTTCCTTTAAGACTTCTTTTGAGTTGTATCAAATTTTTTTGGGTAGAAATAGCTTCTTTTCTTTCCCATACAAGCTTAGCAATTTCAAACTGTTATTTATTTTTAGGATCTTGAGAGGATGACATAGGAATATGAAAGCTCAAAGAGTTAGCAAGAAAGACGTGGCTCAATGTAATGCCCCGCACTAATCCTAGCTTGTTTCGGCTCTTAGTTGCATACTTAAGGGGTTTAAGTCTTGAAATTTTCACGAAGTGTTGAGGGACTTCATCATATTTTGACTCCTGTTAACTTCAAGGATTTTTAAAGTGACCTTCCCGAGCTCAAGACGTAAGTTTTTGAGTTGATTCATGTTCAGGGGTATAAGTAGCATGTCTCGGGTGAGTTTCAGATCTTTCGAATGAGGATTGGACCCCGTTGGATTTCCCAAAGTAGTATCCCACTGTGATTCCACCACATCGCGATGGTTGCCTTGCGCATCGCGGTGGAGTGCAAAACAGAAATTATCATTTTCTAGTGACTCACCACGATTGCACTGCGTCGCGGTAAGTATAGCGATGAGGGAGCCACCGCATCGCGCTGAATCCTTAAACGGTATTCCCGTTATGAATTTTAATTTTTAGAGGCAGTTTAGTCTTTTTCCACGCCCCCAAATCGTGAAACCAGAAGATTTAACCCTATTCTAAACACATTACACTCATTCCTCACCAAATTTCTCTCTAAGAAAACCCTATAGATTCAACTTTAACTTCAAGAAATCTCAAGTATCACCATTCCTTTTTCAAGATAACCCAGAATTCAAGTTTTCGGGTTCAAACAATTCAAGAAGAAGCTTAAAGAACACCATTAGAGATTCAGAGCTCAAGCTTTTACATCCAATTAATCAAATAAGGTATGTGGGGTTATGAACAAGGATACTCCTTTCATCCTTGCGCCCAAAACTTGATCTTTATTTAAGATTTCATACTTTGAAAATCAGGGTTCATACCCAATTATCATTATTTGAATATTATGATGTTACAAATGATTTAAATGTTGAATTGCATGTCTATTTTCACATCTTTATGCGTTTGATATGATTTTTCAGATTTTCAATTGAGTTTTAAGCATGATATTATGATTCTTGATTTCATTATCTTGATATTGTTGAAGTATTTCAAGAAGTATATTTGAGCATGATGTTTCGCTATGAATTGGCATAAGTTTAAAGCATGGCTTTTAAGCCCTAAGTCTAAGTATTGACATTTCAAGAAGATTATGATTTTAAGCCTCTTTTATAAGTTATTTGCCAAGATTTAAGAAAGAAATTGATCTTTTGATCCTTAGATAAGATAAGAAATCCACATTGTTCATACAGCTTGAGATTTAAAGAATGAGAAGAATAATTGGTTTTCATTATAAATCCTAGTTCTATTTTATGGTGGATTTCCTAAAGTCTGAGCAAAAGCATAGTAGTAGTATTTAGCACCGAGTTGGGCATAATTCCAAAGGTCTCACTCCCCAGTAGTACGTGCCACCGTAGTATTAAGATTAAGCTCCCATAGTGGGTTCATTCAGTGATTACTTAAGATAAGGTCATACCCCTTGGAAAGAGTATGACACCTCTCTCTATCATGAGGTTTTCCCCATAGAGGAACAAGATGTTGGACTACATGATAGCTCACATGGTTTATGTCGGTTATAAGAACATCCCAAAGTCCCTAATTCTTAATTCCTAAAATAAAATAACAGAACAGTTTTTAGAAACTAAGTGCAAAGGCTCATAAATTTACTCAGATATGGTCTTATAAAAGATGTCAGTTATCAGATTTTAGCTTTTAGTTTTTGTATGATAAAGGTTAGCCCTTTTTCACTTAGCCTGTATGATTTGAAGAACATAATTATAGTATAGTTTTATTAGAACTAAGTGTCGTGGCTCACAAGAATTTCTTTTATGCTTTAATACTCATAACTTATGATTTGTTAGTTTTGATTATTCAAGACAAGGTGAGTCACTCACATTTAGCATGCAGTTTTTGAGAGTTTATTTGAATTATTGCATTATTGCTTTACTTATGCATTCACCCCCACATGATCAGTACATTCCAAAAGTACTGCTACACATATACGTCTATGTGCTACATTGTTTACTAATATAGGTACCAGTTCAGTTATAGTCCATATATCATGATCAAACAGTTGTAGAATCCAGTCGGCAGATGATGAGTCTCCTACTTCGGGGACTTCAGTTAGATGTTATTTATGTAATTTACTTTCTTAATCATATGTACTGATTATTTATAGTTGGAGTCTTGTCCCAGCTATCTATATTCAGTATAGTAGAGGTTTCATAGATGTCAGTCAGAGTCAGTATTGTAATTTTAGCTCCTCTTTTCAGTTTTATTAGAATGAAAAATTATATCAGTATTGTATTTTCCCCAGATTTCTTAATGATTATGTTTTCGCACAGTAAACTCAGTTATTTTATACATAGTTAAATCAGTTGTTTAATAGTACACCATTACAAGGGTTAGTTTGGGATCATGTGTGGTCCTAAGCACTGTGTGATGACTAGGGGGTAGTCTCAAGTCGTTACACTCATCTTTGGTGTAGATTATCTTTGTTAAGACATAGGGAACAATATTGGTTTTGGTGATGAGTTGTGGCTTCTATGAGGTTAGAATCTACCATTTCATAGGTGTTAGATGTATTCTTTCATAGAAGCTATTTTTTTAGTTGTTGGTCAAAAAAATGAGATAGTGAGGAGCCTAGTGGACATATATCATATTACGTGGATTGAAGTCTGAGTTCCAACTGGTAGATAAGTCCATAATGCTTAGTATATGCTTGTACTGATCTTTTTTTCATTCGTTCGACTTTATTTCCAACTTATTCTGTGTGTGAGCAACATTCTTAAAGTTTGGCTGATGCTCGACAGCATCGTCAATGCCACAGACCATAGTCTCTAACCTTTCTAACAAGAAAGGAGGTTTCATGTTCATATAGGCGGCACGCCATACAAAATCAAATATGTCATCAATACATAATAGATTTCATATGATTGGTGATGTGCATCAACTAAAGGATGGTTTTCCATGAACAATGGCTTCTTAACCCTCTACGAGTGGCTTGACTTTTCTAGTATTTGAACACATGAAATCATTGGTATTTTAGTATAAATACAATTGTTCTGAATATGCCATACACAGTCTTTTTATGGCTATCTCATGGAATTTAGCTCCCTCAACAGTCTGTGGAACAAAGTTGTACTATGCCATACCTTAGATCTACATGTTCGTAATAGAAAAAAGTAAATCAGAAATCAATTGTGCAGACCTTGCTAATTTCATTTCATAAACATGGAAAGGACTTAAAGATGTATGTCACGTGGACAAAGCTAATTTTTTTCATTTTCATGGAAAGTACTTTAGTGTTCCATGTTTTAATCACAACAAGTATACTTGCCAAAGTGTTTTGTTACCCCACTATTGCTACCTAAAGGATCAAAATACCCATCCCTTTGGAAAATAGAAGCAAGAGAGAGAGTTTACCCAAAAACATTTTTATTGATAGAGAGACACTTTACCAGAGATTTTTAGGTGGACTATCTGATGATCTCTATGCTTCATTTTATAGGAGAAGGAAGCTCTAGATAAGCTTAAAGTATAGAGAAACTTGAATTAAAATATTACAACTCTATCCAATCTTCTAAGAGATAAGCATTATCTATTCAGACTAGATAAGCCTTCTTGTTACGCCACAAAACACACGCAAGTGTACGTGGTCTCGCCAAGTATTAAAGTGGCCCTTTAGAATCCAAGTATCAATCCCACAGGGACTAGTATTAAGAAACTATCAAATTCAACTTTTTAACTCTTAAGATTAACTTAAAGCAAGTGTAACCACAAGATTTTGAGAATTATTACTAAAAGTAAAATAGATAGTGCATAAAGTAAAGACTTGAGACAATCAATGGATGAAAGACCAGGGTTAAGTCACTTCGAACAATCATATTACTCTATTGAACTTCATTCGTTAGTTTGCTTATCTTGGTTATTAATTCGTAGGGTTTATCAAATAATCATGGTCTCCCTGCCTATAATCTTCTACCTAACTCGGACATTACAACTACTTTGTTGAGCGGGGATGTAATAATCCAATTAAGTGCTTAAATCTATAATCATACATGTAAATCAATCAAGAGTTCTAGGTATATCCCTATCTTAGATGCTAATTCAAATTTCTTATTTATAAAAGAATAAGAACCTTACTCTATTAATTCCTACATTCTATCTTCCTATTCCCCCTCCCGAGATCACAAGGTTGACAATATATATATTCTAAGGGTAGAGAATCCTCAAAATAGTTAAAATAAGGATGAGCAAACAACCAAATATTATAATCAATCTAAACAAATTCAATTCATAATGATAGCAAATATGTTTTTGGCCTTAACCTAGGAAAGAGGGTGTTTAGTCCATAATCCAAATACTTGAATACATGGTTAAATCTATTAAAAATCTAAATTTAAAGAATAGAAAACCTAAAAAACGTGTGTATCAGCCTCCTCTCCAGTCCCAAGATGTCCAAAAGTGAATAACAACAAGTATATGAATCCTATTTATAATGGAAGATTTTAGCTAGTGGGGGAATAAGGGGTGCGTCGCGTTGGTAAGCCCTTTTGGAGGGAAAAGAGCATAGAGTGGCTTAGTAAACTAGATATATCAGTATGGGGAATTTATTTACCCACCATGGAGAGCTCCAAGTTGCGTCTGATTCGTGTGGGCTCTCTAGAAAGTGCCCTTTTGATGTTAAGCTTCACCTTGTGCTTTCCTCTTCCATCATTGGTCTTGTGGTGTTATTTTCCTTCAATTTAAATCTTTTATGTTGTCCATATATCCTCAAAATCAAATCATAAAGTGTCCTAAATCAATATACACCATGTATTAGAGCTCAAAATAATACAATATCAAGAATGGTGAACTAGAAACACGAGCTTAGACTAGGCTTGCCCACATTGATCTTTAACTTATTGTTTTGACTCTTGTCTTTATCCAATTGAACTTTTTACATTATAAAAAAGTTTTTCAACTCTTAAATACACACTCAAACCATTAGGAACTCAATAAACACAGTATAAACCACCACGATAGACTAGAACGACACCTATCTCAAGCTAGTTAAACTAGTTTTCTCGTTTCGTCTCTAAATGATCAATTTGAATCCAAACTTGTTTGAAAACACATTTAAACATCATAATTACATACTTAAACACTTATATGGTTATTTATATCATCATTAACACATAAAGAACATAATTATTTCTCAAAACAAGGCTAAATAGGCTAGAATAACGATACTAAAGTGCATAAATACACCCAACATCACCAACCCACACTTAAAGCCTTGTTCGTCCTCGAACAACTCTTTACTCTAAGAATCATAAGCTGAGGGGACTCTAAACTTCTACTACATGCAATGCCTAAGCTAGCACTACAATGAATACACTGACTGTAAGTTTCTACACTAAGCATGTTACAACACCGGTGACAGTTCAAGAATACTACTCCAAAACATCCTAACCTTAAGAACTGACTCACCTAGTTAAAAAAAATCATGTACATTGTTCAATCAAAGACATCATATAATTCACCTAACTATCACCAAACATGTTTCCTCACAATAAGAGAGTTACCTTTAATCACTCATATAAATGTTATTTATAACACAGTGGGTACAAGAATCAAGTTACTCTCTTAAGGAATTCACAAGTTATACGTAATGAACCATAGGCTTAACCTTAGTGTAATACTTTACTCCACTAATATTAGAATATTGAAGCTTAAGATCAAATAGGTCTTTAATAGTTGTAATGTAGGCTAAGGGATGGGTAGGAACTATTCTGGTCAGTAATAGTGACTATCTTCCCTAAGCGCTTTAATACATAACATTATACAATTAAGACCAATCTCTAACAACCAACTCACACCACTTTTGTCTACCCGCATCTTTTGTTTTGCCCTATCTAATTGATCTCATTCACATACAATATGGTTGGATTATTGTCTATTGATTCATGATTCAATTTTTAGCATAAACTATCTTTTCACTCCTCACCACAACACATCAAATTTACACACCAATAACTATTTCTTTAGGGCTTTTCTTTCACCTTTTCTCCTCTTATTTTTTTCAAACTCCTTAATTAATTTTACACTAAAGAACTTAGGATCTTTGGATCAAATTAAGGTCAATCAAAGAAGGGATTAGGCTACAAATGACGCAAACAAAGAATAAGCTAAAGGATCAAAGGGGTTAGCTAAGATTATGCACAAGGGTAGGTCAAAAGAGGGCATGGAACACAACTATCAAATACATGCCTATATCATCTCCTAAACCCACACTCTTTATTTTGTTTTGCACACACACTAGGCAAATTCTAGACATTATATGCAACAAGTAAAACACAACAACCTTACACGCACATGGCACATACCCAACTCAAGTGGGATCATCATAGACTCTTAACCAAATAATCACATGAATTCAACATTATTCCAACTAGTACAAGAGTCAGAAACATGAGCCTAGGAGTCTCAACAGTAGCAATTCACACAATCAACATGCTTTTTACCATCAAAACACTTGCATCATGCAATCAAATATGGCACTAACAAGAATATCTCATTTATTCCTAACGCAAAAAATTTTAAATTTACCCAATAAATGGGAATTTTCCCAACCCACTCATAAAAATCTACTTTGTCCCCAAAGTATACTTTACAAGGTAGAGATAGAAATACTTCCTGAGGCCTCTAGTTCTAGCTAGTAGCATCTTTTATACATCAAAAGTGTTTGGGGATCCCCCACTTAGTCTTTGTCATGCTCCTTAAATTAGGTTATCCGATAGTCAAACTTTACATCAACCTGTGACTCAACAAAAGCTAAAACTAGTGAAGTAAAACCTCAAAATACTGAAAATAAAACCTACTTACTTAACTTAGGTAGCCTCCCAAACAGCGCTTGATTTAGTGTCGCGGCACGACCCAATCTCTGACTCAACCCCAGGCCTAAGGTGTTAAACAAGAAGAAAGGCATCAAGTTGATACTTTCCCCCATCACTAACTACGTAGACCACCTTACTATTGCTAATTTGAATTAAAAGAGTGAAACTCCCTAGGTTTTTGAGCTTTTAAGGAATTTTCTGCAGCAGCACAGAACTACACTCCTCAATGTGTGCTACTATCTCAACATCCTATAGCTTCACTTTGTCAGTGACCATATCCTTCAAGTACTTAGCATACTTGGGAATTTCCTACAAAACATGTAAGAGTGGAAGGTTAATATGAAGCTCTCTATACGTGTCAAAGAAATTTTTAAAGCATGCATCCTCCTTTGACTTTATATGTTTCTATGGGAAAGGTAGTGGTGGTCTCTCCTTCACCTGTTTAGCAACTTTATTTTTTGAGTACTCAGAATTCCTTGAATTTTCAGTAGCTTTGTCATCTACCTTATTAGGATCCACTTCTGTATTTACATCCTTGGCTTCTTTGGAGGTTCTTCATTAAAATCTTTACCACTCCTCGAAGTGATTGCCATTACTTGTTTAGGATTTTTAGTATCACTTGGCAAACCACCTTGAGGCCTAGTATTTTGTGCCTTCACAAACTGACTAATTTGTAACTCTAATCTCCTTATAGATGCTTACTGGCTCTTTATATCTACTGCCAATTGTTCTTGAGTAGCCATGATTTACTTCAGCATCTCTTCCACATTGTTGTTCTGAGTTATGGCCTAATTATTTTGAACTTACTATTGTTGATTGTTCCAAGAAGTATTTAGTGGCTGAGTTTGCCACTTTTGATTTAGGCATCTCATAATTTGGCCTTTGAGCATTACCCATGGACATTATGAACTCAGGATTTGTAGCACACATAGACGTTAAATGCCCACTAATACCACAAACCTTGCATCAACCTATAGTCTATTAAATTGAATTAACTGTGGTTACAGGCTGTATAACCCTCAACTTCATATTGCTTATCTGGTTTTGCAGTACAAAAATTTGGGCAGAGATATTAGTAAATTGGTCCACCTCTAATACACCTGCAACCTTCTTTGTGACATTTCTTAAGTGTGAATGCCACTCAGGATTCCTTTATGTAATTTGGTTCAATAAGTTATAAAGCTCATCATATGTCAACTCTAAACCTTGACCATTTGTAGCTGAATCTTGTAAAATTTTTGTGTTATGGTCAAGTGGCTCAACAAAAGTGAGATCTAATACCTCGTTGGACTGCTGATGATATGACAGTCCCAAAGAAGTGCTTTGAACCACTCCCAAACATGATATAAATTCTCATCTGGCATCTATTTAAAGCACACAATCTCACTGTGCAGTCTCGCAATCTTTCCAGATGGAAAGAATCGAATCATGAATTTCTGGGCTAAGTCATCCCAAGTTGTGATTGAATTTACAGGCTCAACGTTCTAATATTTTTTTGCTTCCCTTAATAGTGAAAAGCGGAATAGTGTCAGCCTAACATAGTCAGTTGACACACCCGTAGAGATAAATATCACTGATCTCTAAGAAGTTCCATAGGTAGACTTGTGGATCTTCATGTGAAAGCCCTGTAAAGTGTCTACTACTGATCAAAAGCTGCACCATATTCTGTTTCAGCTCAAAATTACCTCCAGTAGCCAGTTTTTGAAAAGAGGAGGTCAAATTTATCGAAAGTGAAATTGCCACTTCGCGAACTGTCCTACAGGCTAGTTGTTCTTCAGCCAAGAGAACAGGATCATCTTATTCCTCGGGAATTGGTTGAGAAGTTTTTCTTTACTCCTCAATTGATGATACAGTTTCTCAGGTTTGGGGTTTTTCTACCAATTCCCTATCCCATGCCATCCTACTAATTTGTCAACCTGTTTTCTACAAATTCAATCCCAAAGAACAAGCGTAAATCACCAAAGAAATCTAAAAAGTAAAACTAGAGCAAAAGTAGTTGCCAATTTACAAGTCCCAGCAATGACGCTAAAAACTTGTTGTGCCCAAGCGCACACGCAAGTAGACATAATCTCACCAAGTAGTAGAGTGGACCTTTATAAGCCAGTATTTATCCACAGGGACTAGTGTTAAGCAACTATAAAATTTAGATTTAACTCTTAAGATTAACTTAGTGCAAGCATAACCACAAGATTTTGAGAATTATAACTAAAAGTAAAATAAACAGTGCATAAAGTAAAGACTTTAGACAATCAATAGATAAAATCCCAGGGTTAAGGCACTTTGAACAATCATACTACGCTATTGAACTTCATTTGTTAGGTTGCTTATCTTGGCTATTGATTCATACGGTTTATCACAAGATCATGGTCTCCTAACCTCTAAACGTCTACCTAACATGGACATTATAACTACATCATTAAGAGGGGATGTAATAATCCAATTAAGTGCTTAAATCTATAATCCTATAGGTGAACCAATCAAGGCTTCTATGTATATCCCTATCCTAGATGCTAATTCAAATTCCTTATTTTATAAAAGAATAAGAATCTTACTCTATTAATCCCCACATTCTATCTTCCTATTCCACCTCCCGATATCACAAGGTTGATAATATAAATATTCTAAGGGTGGTGAATTATAATACCCCAAAGATTTCTAGCAAAATTTCATCCTAAGAATGCCTAGTATTAGCTTCTAAAGTGAAGGATAATTATTTCCTAAGGAATTTTCAACATTTTCACTTTTTTTATGTGGAAAATTCAACAACCTTTCCATCGATATATGATTCGCTTAAATTTGATAACCGGGTAAGAAGTTATATCTATTTCAAATTCCGGTCGTATGACAACGCCATATTAGTCAGTGGCACACCGTGCCACAAGAGGAAATGGCATTTGTCAATTTTTAGTAAGTGTCCGCAATTATGGCGCATCGCGCCAGCACTGAAATTCAGAATTGTCCTATTTTCAGTGTCTCAGCGTAATTTTCCCCATGTCATACTAAAGTTCCAGGTCACAAAGGAAGGGGAAACGTAATGGCTCCGCATCGCGCCATCCCTTAACTTCCCAATTGTCAAATTCCAGTTACATGGTGTGATAGAGCCGCATCACTTCAGGGTTTCAATTTAGAAAATTTTTACTGAAATTGAAACGCGTCCAGGGTTGAAAGGGTCAATTTCCTACCCCTATTTAAGCCCTTTAACACGTGATTAAGCCACTTTTCACCAAAAATACACTCTCTTTTCTCAAGTTTCTCTCAAGAAAAAGCTAGGGTTTTCATAGAAGATCCAATTTCAAGAAGGTTTCACCATCAATCTTCATGAAATCACGAACTAAGGTATGCATAGTGTTCATTCATGGACTCCTTTCATCAATAAAGCCCAAGAATCCCTTTTCTAAATTCAAGTTATGAATTTTCTTATGAATTTCATAATTGGGCTATTTTTGTTCATGTTGATAATGAGTAATTGAATTGTATTCCATGAATGAGTGTTAAATTCCATATGAGTTGATTTGTATCGGTATAGATTCATGAAACCCTAGGACTAAACCCTTGAATGATTAAATTGGAATTGAATCACAACAGTTAATTGTTGTATGATGTTATTTACACATTTTACGCCTACTATGTGTTTGGTTGAATGCCTAGATGAAGGGAAAGTATCTAATTAGCATGCTATCATGAAATCCCCATGTACGTACAAGTTTATGCCTATCACATGTTTGATGAAATGCTTCAGTAAATGTATTATGATAATTATTATGTATTCAAGTAAGTCATGATTTGTCAGTTTCCTTCCATCGAGTACTGGGGATACTTGTACCTGAAACATTAGCTGTGTACCTAGAGCCATATCATTTTTTCATGATACTATCAGACAAGCTATGAATACTTAGACTTCAGATAGTCTTATGAATCAGAAAAAAATCTCCATGATCTCATAACTGAGTCAGTTGTCAGATATCAGTAGTATTCCATCAATCAACAAAACTTAGTAACTCAGCTCATGTTTAGTTCAGTAAATCATGTTAAGTGTCCATTCAGATGGAGTAGGAATTAGCACCGAGTAAAACCAAGGATGGGGACACACACTATTAGATGAGGGTGTGATCCTTAGAAGTCATCCTATCATTCTAGAACTATGTAGCCAGCATAGGTTGAGACATCAACACTGTCCGATAAGGGTTGATGAGGTGGATAAAAACTGTTAGATAAGGGCCCTACCATTCTCTTTGGGGACACTATCATATAAGGGTCGCCCATAGCTTGTCCTTACTAGTGGCGCGGTATTGACACCCTTCTAATTGGGGTTACAAATTGGACCCCAACTCAGACATAATGGCGTATCAGGGGCATGTCGGTCAAATACTACCTCCCACAGTTTCATTACCAGTCTCAGTAAAAAAACTCAGATAGTTCTTCAGATTTAAGATTGTCGAATAGAGTCGACTCAGATACAGCAAGGAACTTAGATAGTTCCATCAGATTTAGGACTGTCAGATTCAGTCACACATGTTATCAGTTACATTCAGATACAGCTATTTATGCCATTAGATATATCATTTTTTAGTATGTTATGTCATCAGTATTCAAATTCAGCAATCACAATATCACAGTGTCAATTACAGTTACGTATTTATATATGCATTCTCACATTCATGTTAGACAGTCAGCTAGTATTATTCATTCATGTTAACCCTTGCATTAGCCTACCTCACATGTATACTTAGTACATTCTATTATACTGATGCATTTGCGCTATGTTGCTTTCTTTTTATGTTACACCATAGGTTCAGAGACACGAGTTTCAGATCAATAGTAGATTCCAGTCTCCGTAGTTAGAATAGAAGTGAGTCCTTATCCTTTGAGGTCATGATTATTTCTCCACTATTTCATTCATTATTTATTAGTTAGAGTTATTTGAGGACATGTCTCATCAATTCCTTATTCAGATAGTAGAGGCTTTCAGACTAGATGCAGACTATTATGTTTTAAACTTCAATTTTTACTATTTTGTTTTGGGTGTTGTATTACCCCACAGATGTTATCTCATCCATATTATGTTTAGTATTGAACCTTTTGTCCTTTCAGTGCATGTTTCATTATTCAGTATTTTATTTAATGTACAGGTACAGATATCATTCATGGGTTAGCTTGTGGTCCTTCGGTGTCGTGAGCACCATGTAGCATTCCGATTCAGCAAATCGGGGTGTTAAAAACTTGGTATCAAAGCCTAAGGTTCAATAAAGTCCTAGGAAGTCTGAAATCCACATCTAGTAGAGTCTTGTGCATGGGTGTATTGCTCGCCACATTTATGTACAGGAGGCTATAAGATGTTTTAGGAACAGTTTCCCCTTTTTCAGTATTCATGTCATGCCAGTGAGCATAATTACAAATCTATCTCTCAGTCAAATCCACTTCTTCTTTTTATTTTAGAATATGCCTCCTAAGAGAAGAAATCAGTCATCCCCTCAGCTCGAAGAACCTTTGGTTGATCATGTTTCTCATGTGGAGTTTCGGACCACATTTACCACTCTTGCTTAGTAGTAGCTTCCCATAATGAGTGACCAGTTGTCGTTCCATCCAACCCAGTGGCCAACTCAGCTACAGCTAGGATTTAGGACTTCACCCAAATTAATCCTCCGTCCTTCCACAGGTCTAAAGTAGATAAAAACCCTCAGGAATTTATTGATCAAGTTCAGAAAGTGACAGACATCATGAGGGTGACTACTGTTGAAAGTGATGAGTTAGTCGTATACCAGTTATAGGATGTGGCTCATACTGGGTTCAAATAGTGGAAGTCAGAAAGGTTAGATGATGCAGGTCCTATAGTGTGGGAGGAGTTTGTCACTGCATTCTTAGACAGATTCTTCCCCAAGAGCTTAGAGAGGCTAAGGTTCTATAATTCATCAACCTCAGGCAGGGCAATATGATGGTGAAAGAGTATTCTCTAAATTTTACTCAATTAGCCAGATATGCCCCTCATGTGATTGCAGACGGTAGAGCCAAGATGAGTAAGTTTGCTTCAGGGGTAAATGATAGTGTCGTTAATGAGTACAGACCCACCATGCTAAATAGTAACACGACATTAGCCAGACTTATGACCCATACTCAGATAGAGAAGCAGAAGATTAAGCAGAGGGAAAAGCAAAATAAGAAAGCTAGGACAGGTAGCTTCAATTTTAGTCAGCCTAAGTTAGGAGAAGGAAACCGTTCTCAGTTTCATCCTAAGTCATCATTTCTAGATCCTTCTTCAACCAGTGATCCAGCTTTAAATTCATAGATAGAGTGCCAGGCTCTAAGTCTCAGGGCTGTGTCAGCAATAACCAAATAAATCCCCTTTGTCAGACTTGTGGTAAGAACCACAAGGTGCTTGCAGAGCTGGCAGTGATGTCTTTTTTAGTTGTGGAAAGACATGCCACAGAGTTAAAGACTTCTCTCAGTCAAGTTATCAGAGTCATCTCCGCTCCTCAGCTCAATCCAGTCACCCGAATCAGTAGGGTGCCATCACCAGTGCTACTAGCACGTAATGCCCAAATAGATAGTAAGATCATCAAACCCAACAAGATCAGGAAAATTCTCCTGATATAGTTACTGGTATGCTATAGATCTTTCATGTGCATATTTACACTTTGTTAGAGCCAGGAGCTTCTTTGTCTTTTGTTACTCCCTATATAGCAGTTGATTTCAGAATCAGTCCCAAAATTCTAGCAGATCCCTTCTCAGTCTCTACCCTAGTGGGAAAAATAATCATAGCCCGGTGGGTATATAGGAACTGCCCGATTATGATATTTTAGAAAGTCACTTTAGTAGAGTTAGTCGAATTAGAGATGACCAATTTTAATGTCATTCTTGGCATGGATTGGCTTTATTCCTGCTATGCCACAGTCGACTGTAGAAATAGAACAGTCCAGTTTCAGTTTCCAAATAAACTCGTCCTTGAGTAGAAGGGTAGTGTATCCGCTTGTAGGTGTCAGCTTATTTCCTACCTTCAAACAAGGAAAATGATATCTAAAGGATGTATCTATTATTTTGTTCGATTTAAGGACACTGGTTCCAAAACTCCTAGCCTTGAATCAGTCCCAGTAGTGAATGAATATTTTGATGTCTTTTCCAAAGATCTTCCAGGAAGTCCTCCCAAAAGGGAAATAGACTTTGGCATTGATCTTCTTCCAGATACTCAGCCTATCTCTATTCCGCCATATAGAATGGCACCAGTAGAACTCAGAGAATTGAAAGAACAGTTGAAGGATCTCTTAGATAAGGGATTCATCAGACCCAGCATTTCTCCATGGGGTGCACCAGTCTTATTCGTGCATAAAAAAGAAGGTTCTCTCAAAATCTGCATTGATTACCGTCAACTCAATAAGGTCACGGTCAAAAATAAGTATCCTCTTCCCAGAATTGATGACTTGTTTGACCAACTTCAGGGTGCCAGCTATTTCTCTAAGATAGACGTTAGATCCGGCTATCATCAGCTCAGAGTTAGAGAAAGTGACATTCCAGAAATATCTTTTCATACTTGGTATGGTCACTTTGAATTCTTAGTCATGTCATTTGGTCTTACCAATTCCCCAGCAGCTTTCATGGACCTGGTGAACTGCGTGTTCAAGCAGTACTTGAACATGTTTGTCATAGTCTTTATAGATGATATTTTGGTCTATTCCCGCACTGAGCACGATCATGCAAACTATCTCAAAACAGTACTTTAGACTCTCAAATATCATCAGCTATTCTCCAAATTTAGTAAGTGCAAATTTTGGCTAAGGTCAGTAGTATTCCTTGGTCATATCATTTCTGGTGATGGCATTAGAGTTGATCCTCAAAAGATCGAAGCAGTAAGAAATTAGCCAAGAATTGTCTCTCCATCAGATATCAAGAGTTTCTTGGGTTTGGCTGGCTATTACAGACGGTTTGTTAAAGGATTTTCATCTATTGTATCCCCTATGTCAAGATTGACTTAGAAAAAAGTCAAGTTTCAATGGTCAGACCCTTACGAAAAGAGTTTTCAGGAGTTAAAGACTCGACTTACCTCATCCCCAGTCTTAGCTCTTCCAGATGGTTCAGATGGGTTCATGGTGTATTATGATGTATCCAGAGTAGGTTTGGGTTGTGTCCTCATGCAGCATGGTAAGTTCATAGCCTATGCCTCTAGACAGCTTAAACCCTATGAGAGGAATCATCCTTCTCATGATCTTGAGTTAACTACCGTAGTCTTTTCCTTAAAAATTTGGAGGCATTATCTCTACTGAGTTCATGTAGATGTCTTCACAGATCACAAGTGTCTTCAGTATGTCTTTTCTCAAAAAGATCTCAATCTTAATAAGAGAAGGTGGTTAGAGCTCTTGAAAGACTATGACATAAGTGTTATCTATCATCCGAGCAAGGCTAACATAGTGGCCAACGCTCTCAGTAGGCTATCCATGGGTAACATTTCTCATGTGAAGGATAGTAAGAAGAAGTTAGCTCAAGAAGTCCATCAGTTTGCCAGACTAGGCATTCTCTTAGTCGATTCTTCAGAGGGTGGTGTATGTTTTTAGAGTAGTTCAAAATCATCTCTAGTCTCTGATGTGAAAGAAAAGCAAGATAGAGATCCCAGCCTTTTCAAGTTGAAAGAGTCAGTTCAGGATCAAAAAGTAATGGTTTTCTCCAAAGGGGGAGATGGTGTTTTGCATTGTTAAGGTCGTTTGTGTGTTCCAGGTGTAGACGACTTAAGGCAGCAAATTCTTGTGAAAGCACATGGCGCGCGCTACTCTATTCATCCAGGGGCCACAAACATATACCGCGACTTGAGGGAAATCTATTGGTGGAGTGGGATGAAGAGAGACATTACAGAGTTTGTGGCTAAGTACTCTACATATTAGAAAGTTAAGATAGAGCATCAGAAGCATAGAGGTCCATGCAGGAGTTCATTATTCCTACTTGGAAGTGGGAAGTTGTGAACATGGACTTCGTGATGGGTTTACCTCGAACTCGTCATTAGCATGATTCAGTCTAGGCCATTGTAGACAGAATGACCAAATTAGCCTATTTCCTTCCAGTTTATACCTCTTATTTAGCCGAGTATTATGAAAACTCTATATCAAGGAGTTGGTCATATTACACGGTGTTCCATTGTTCATTATCTCAGACAGAGGTACCTAGTTTACCTCTTATTTTTGGAAATCATTCTAAAAGGGTCTCGGTACCCTAGTTCATCTCAGTACAGCCTTTCATCCTCAGATAGATGGTTAGCAGAAAGGACCATTCAAACTTTAGAAGATATGCTAAGGGAGTGTACAATTGATTTCAAGAGAAGTCGGGATGACCACTTGCCTTTGATTGAGTTTGCATACAATAATAGCTATCATTCCAGTATTCGGATGTCTCTATTCGAATCTTTCTATGGTAGGAGATGTAGATCACTAATTGGTTGGTTTGAAGTTAGTGAGGCCTTATTCATAGGTCCTGACTTAGTATTCGACGCCTTAGAAAAAGTCCAGTTAATCAGAGAAAGACTCTAAGCTACTCAGAGCCGATAGAAGTCTTATGCAGATGTTCGTAGAAAAGGTCTCGAGTTTGAGGTTGGTGATCATGTCTATCTAGAGATCTCTCCCATGAAGGGAGTGAAGAGATTCGGCAAGAAGGGAAACCTTAATCCCCGATATGTCGGTCCCTTTAAGATTCTCAATCGTTTTGGTAAGGTAGCTTATGAGCTCGAATTGCCTTCAGATATAGCCTTAGTTCATCTAGTTTTCCATGTCTCTTTGCTCAAGAAGTGTATAGGTGACACATCAGTCGTAGTCCCTATTCAGAGCATTAATGTTCTGAACAATCTCTCTTATAAAGAGATTTCAGTCAAAATCTTAGACTGTTAGACTCATAGATTGAGGAACAAAGAAGTCCTTCTAGTTAAAGTTCTTTGGAAAAATGAGTCTGTCGTGGGAGATACTCGGGAAGCAGAAGAATACATACGTACTAAGTATTCTCACCTCTTCTCCGCCAACTCAGATCAAGCTCAAGGTAACAGTTCTCCTTAAGCTTACTCAGTTTCATGATTAGTGTTCATCACGAACTTGGTATTAAATTTCATGTTCCTATTACCAGTATAAACTTGGTATCAAGTACCATTGCATATTCAGTCATCCATTCATGTATCAGCTCAGTTATATAATTATGCATTAAAAATGCATTCTCATTGTGAGAAACTTTATTCCTCGGAACATTCAGTCATCATTCATGAATCAGTTACACATGCATCAGATATGCATGTTCAGTATGTTATGTTCAACTTGTCAGTCATGAGATCATGTTCCATTTGTTCATGTTCAGTTCATTTTCAACTTATTGTTTCCCCTCTCAGTCAGTCTCATTCGAGGACGAATGTTCTCAAGGGGGAGATATTGTAATACCCAAAGATTTCTAGCAAATTTCATTCCAAGAATGCCTAGTATTGGCTTCTAAAGTGAAGGATAATTATTCAAAGATGAATTTTCAAGTTTTTCATTTTTTTCATGTGGAAAATTCAATAAGCTTTCCATCGATAGATGATTCACTTAAATCCGATAACCGGGTAAGAAGTTATGACTATTTTAAGTTCTCATCATAAATTAGCGCCATATTAGTCAGTGGCACACCGCGCCACAAGAAGAAATGGCATTTGGAAATTTCCAATAGGATTCCATGATTATGGCGCATCGTGCTACCACTCAAATTCAAAATTGTCCTTTTTCAGTGGCTCAACACGATTTCCCCCACATTGCACATAAGTTCCAGGTCACGAAGGAAGGGGCAACGCAATGGCTCCATGTCGTGCCATCCCTCAATTTCCCAATTGTCAAATTCCAATTACATAGTGTGATAGCGTCGCATCATATCAGGGTTTCAATTTGGAAAATTTTTACTGAAATTAAAATGTGTCCAAGGTTAAAAGGGTCAATTTCCCAGCCCTATTTAAGCCATTTAACATGTGATTCAGCCATTTTTCACCCAAAATACACTCTCTTTTCTCAAGTTTCTCTCAAGAACAAGCTAGGGTTTTCATAAAAGATCCAATTTCAAGGAGGTTTCACCATCAATCTTTACGAAATCATGAACTAAGGTATGCATAGTGTTCATTCATGGACTCCTTTCATCTATGAATCCCAAGAATCCCTTTTCTAAATTCAAGTTATGGATTTTCTTATTAATTTCATAATTGGGTTGTTTTTGTTCATGTTGATAATGAGTAATTGAATTGTATTCCATGAATGAGTATTAAATTCCACATGGGTTAATTTGTATCGGTATAAATTCATGAAACCCTTGGGCTAAACCCTTGAATGATTAAATTGGAATTGAATCATGACAGTTAATTGTTGTATGATGTTGTTTACACATTATACGACTACTATGTGTTTGGTTGAATGCATAGATGAAGGAAAAGTGTCTAATTAGCATGATATCATGAAATCCCCATGTACGTACAAGCTTATGCCTATCACATGTTTGATGAAATGCTTCAGTAAATGTATTATGATGATTATTACGTATTAAAGTAAGTCATGCTTTGTCTGTTTTCTTCCATCGAGTCCTGGGGGTACTTCTACCCGAAACATTAGCTGTGTACCTAGAGCCATGTCATATTTTCACGATACTCACAGTCAATCTATGAATTCTTAGACTTCAGATTGTCTTATGACTCGGCAAAAAAATCTCTTTGATCTCATGACTCAGTCAGTTGTCAGATATCAGTAGTATTTCATCAGTCAATGGAACCTAGTAACTCAGCTCATGTTCAGTTCAGTAAATCATATTCAGTGTCCATTCAGATGGGAGTAGGAATTAGCACCGAGTGAACCCAAGGATGAGGACACACACTATCATATAAGGGTGTGATCCTTAAAAGTTATCCTTGCATTTCATAACTATGCACCCAGCATAGTTTGAGACATCAACACTATCCGATGAGGGTTGATAAGGTGGATAAGCACTGTCAGATAAGAGCCCTACCATTTTCTTTTGGGGACACTATTAAATAAGGGTCGCACATAGCTTGTCCTTACCAGTGGCATGGTATTAATACCCTTCAAATTGGGGTTATAGATTGGACCCCAACTAAGCCATAATGGCGTATCAGGAGCATATCGGTTAAATACTACCTCCTATAATTTCAGTACCAGTCTCAGTAAAAGAACTCAGATAGTTCTTCAAATTCAAGACTATTAAATACAGGACTGTCAGATTCAATCACCCACGTTATCAGTTACATTCAGATATAGCTATTTATGCTATCAGATATATCAGTTTTAAGTATGTTATGTCATCAGTATTCAGATTCAGTAATTGTGATATCACAGTGTCAATTACAGTTACGTATTTATATATGCATTCTTCCATTCATGTTAGATAGTCAGCTAGTATTATTCATGCATGTTAACCCTTGCGTTAGCCTACCTCACATGTATACTCAGTACATTACATTGTACTGACATATTTGCACTATGGTGCTTTCTTTTTATGTTACATCATAGGTTCAGAGACACGAGTTCCAGAGCAACAGTAGATTCCAGTCTCCGCAATCAGAATAGTAGTGAGTCCTCATCCTTTGAGAACATAATTATTTCTCCACTATTTCATTGATTAGTTATTAGTTGGAGTTAGTTGGGGACATATCCCATCAACTCTTTATTCAGATTATTCAGATAGTAGAGGCTTTCAGACTAGATGCAGACTATTATGTTTCGGACTTCAGTGTTTATAGTTTTGTTTTGGGTATTGTATTACCCCACAGATGTTAGCTCATCCATGTTATATTTAGTATTAAACCTTATGGCCTTTCAGTGCATGTTTCCATATTATTCAGTATTTTATTCAGTATACAGGTACAGATATCAGTCATGGGTTAGCTTGTGGTCTTTCGGGGTCATGAGCAACATGTAGCATTCTGGTTCAGCAAATTGGGGCGTACACAAATCCTTAAAACAGTTAAGATAAGTATGAAAAAACAACCAAATATTATAATAAATCCAAATAAATTCAATTCATAATAATAGCAAACATGTTCTTGGCCTTAACCTCAAAAAGGGGGTGTTTAGCCACTAATGGACAAAACCATAATTCAAATACATGAATACATGGTTAAATCTATTAAAAAGCTAGAGTTAAAGAATATAAAACCTAAAAAACATTTGTATATTCCTCCTCACCACCCCAAGACGTCCAAAAGTATATAACAATAAGTACATGAATCCTATTTATATTGGAAGATTTTAGCCGGTAGGGGAATAAAGGGTGTGTCGTATTGGTGAGCCCTTATAGAGGGAGAAGCACATTGCTTGGATTATTCCAATAAATATAGCAGTGTGGAATTTTTCTTATCCCACCAGGGAGAGGTCCGCATCGCGGCTAATTCGCGTGGGCTCTCTGGAAAGTGTCTTTTTGATGTTAAGCTTCACCTTGTGCTTTCCTCTTCCATCTTGTGGTGTTATTTTCATTCAATTACCAGATTTTATTTTGTTCATATATCCTCAAAATCAACTAATCAAGCATCCTACATCAACATACCCCATGGATTAGAGCTCAAAACAACACAAATCAATAACGGTGAACTAGAAACATGAGCTAAGACTAGGCTTGCCCACATTGATCTTTAACTTATTGTTTGGACTCTTTGCTTGAGCCAATTTAACTTTGCACATTCTAAACAAGTTTTTCACTCTTATGTACACACTCAAATCAGTAGGAACTCATTTAACACAGTAGAAACCACCATGATAGATTCGAGCAGCACCTATCTCAAGTTAGTTAAACTAGCTTTCTTATTTCATCTCTAAATGATCAATTTGGATCCAAATTTGTTTGAAAACACCTATAAACATCATAATTACATGCTTAAACACTTATATGCTTATTTATATCATTATTAACACATAAAGAACACAAATCATCCTTACAAGGCTAAATAAGCAAGAATAACAAGATTAAAGTGCATAGATACATCCAACATCACTACTCTTGGGCACATACTTCTAAGAGATATATACAACCTATTTTAGTTAAGTCGTACCCTAATATAATATGATGGTCCTAATAAAATAAAATACATATATATTGTTGGCATGTGACAGTATATATAAGTAGGTGATAGAGCAGCTTGCCAAGAAGGTGGATCAGCAGCTTGTAAGCTCCTTACAAGCCGGTGTCTACCAAGTAGCTGGTTAAGAAGCTAATAGTCAAACCAACTAAAAGGGTAGGATAACCCAATAGTGAGGGTTTCATGGTAAACTCTAGAAGGTAATTCCATGTGGCTTGTAGTAAAATGGTACTTCTTACATATGTTATCTAGCGTCATATGTTAGGTAGTATTGGATGTTGTCGGTGATGAACTCATGTATCCTTCTTCAATACACCAGACGACGCCATGTTTGATGTGTCGTCAGATGAGGTTGATGGCCGATTTTATATTTTCCATTTTTGTTGAATAGTGTTTGCAAGAGAATTCCTTCAGTCTTGATAGAAAGTCTTCCATGATGTTCTCCTTTCCCTTCATGTGTTTTACTTGGAATTTGTAGAGAGAAAACTATTGAGACCTTTGGAGAATCTACAGATTTGGTATGAACTTTGGATTTAGCTGGACCATTTTCAAAAAAGCTCGCATATCTATTTCAATCTAAATTCAGTGTGAATTAAAAAGAAGTTAAACTTTTTATTTCCATTCTTTACAGAAAGAATTTCTTTGAAGGTGGAGTGGTAGTGTCGTTCTCCTTCTTTGAACTTTCCACTTGCATATCCGCATAATATTTGCTGGCCATCTTTTTCTTCTAGGAGAAATGCGGTCCAGTAATCATTGCTGGAATCAATTTGTAATATCATCCTTCAATCTAATGGGATGTGGAGTGTCCTGACTTCTTTGGATATCCCTTTTATTTCTTAGATTGCATCATCTTAGTCCTTTCCCTAGGCTTGTGCATTTTTCCTTAGCATCTTTGTAAGTAGAGAGAAATATGTAGGGACGTCGAAAATAAAATCTCTAACATAATTAATTATACCAATGAACTGTTGGAGCTGTTTAGCAGTTCGTGGCATATATGTGGTCCTGGAGTGTAAGACCCATGGGTAAAGTGCATTCCCAAAAAGTCAATTTCATCTCGCATAAGGGCCATCTTTTTTGTTGAGAACATAACTCTATACTACTTCACCAGGCCATGAAATTGACGAAGGAGGGCAAGGTATTTTTATAAGGTATTGTTGAAGAGTAGTATATCGAAGATATAGACTAATGATGTATAGAGGAAGGGATGGAATATCCTAATCATGGACTTTTGGAAAAATAAAGGGGAGAGTTTGAGTCCGAACTACATAAACTTCCTTTGGTAATGGGCGGTCGGGAATGCAGAAGGTCATCTTAGCACTATCCTCTAGGTGTATGCCTAGCTACTAGAAGCTTAATTTGAGATCAAATTTGGAGAAATGTGTGGTTTTTGCTAAGTGAGAGAATAGGGTCAGCTTTTTTAGAATAGGGAATTTATCGTCTAGAAGGAAGTGGTTTAGAGGTTGGTAGTTTATGAAGAGATGGAGCTTTCCCCTTGTCTGTTCAGCATGTTTGATGACATAGAATGTCTCGCAATCCCATTGGGAATTTGATGGATAAATGAGCCTGAATTCTAAGAGCTCTGTACACTCTTTTTTGGAATTTGGAGATGTTTGGGAATTATGCTTGAATGGCTAGCCTTTGTAGGATTAATATTTTATTTATTCTTGAATAGGAGCTGATTAAGAACCCCTGATTGATCCATAAGGGATTTTTATTATTTCTAAGAAACTCTTTGTCATATTCTGCACAGACTTATTCTATTAGCTGGTTCTCAATCTTCTTTACTGGATCTTAATCATCAAACTAGAACAACCTTGGTATGGTAGAATATTGCTTTAATCAGACCATGAAGGCTAACCTTCCGTCAGGATGAGGAGGTGGTTCCTATGTTGCCTATATATGTCGAATCTAATAATTAAGTCCTTCCTTGGGATATTAGAGCCAAAGAAGTTTTTTCGGTAGAGTACTCCTAGGAAGAATTCAATCATGATCAGCTACATCGTTATTACCCTAATTGTGAGGACTCCTCCTTTTGATGTTGTGCCAAAGGTCCTGAAGTGAGGAACCTATTAATCTCTAGGGATGATGTCAGGATTTAGTATTGAGACCGTTATTTCAGTGTCCATGAATGCGATGACCTGAAGGGGTTTTCCCTATTTTGATGGATATATTCTTAGTTTGACGTGAAAGGTTCCTAGGTTAGAGATCATGTTGATTCCTTTGGTGAGCATATTGATCCTATTGATCTGTTCCATCATCTGATTAAGCTCACTTTTATTGATAGGCAATGATACCTTATCTAAGTAGTTATTAATAATAAGGTGCTAAGGTTGGCTGTTAATAAAGAGGGATAGTGAATCCTCTGCCTTGTCAATGGCTGGGGGTTGAGCAGTCATCATTTTATCTGAGGATTGAGTCGCCCTTTTAGCCTTCCTAGATTAAGTAAATGCTTTTGAAAAGTGGCCCTTGTCATGGCAGATAAAGTATTTGTCCTTACCTGGATTCTCTTTATGGAGGATCCTGTCATTTTGTTGCTTGTGGGTTCTTTATCCGTTGGTTTCTGCTTTTTGGCTTGTCGATATTTCATATACCTCTTGTTTCTTTCTTGGTATTTTGAGAGCTGGTGAGACTCGTCTGGTTTTGGATCTTGAATCAGCTTAATTGATAGAAATCAGACCAGTAATTTTGTCATTGTCTCCGAGAGGGGCGTGATCTAGATTTATGGGCGGCGAAATAGAACTTGAGATCATCATGTGTGCCAGATCAACTAAATGGGTATTCATATTATGTTGTCGTTGTCCTTCTTCCTCTAGATCAGTGTCATCAATAGGGTTAGTATCCCTTAGATATTCCTCAATAGGGTCATCATTGAATTGTTGAGGAGTGTTATTCCTGGTTTCTGCTTAGTCTGGATCTAGGATAGAATAATCTGGCATAGTGGGATTATCAGTCCAGAAGATCTGTAGACATGACTAGTCATTATTGAGAAGGCATAGTTTGGTGGATTCCCAGACTTTATCTAGTGGTGGATCTTTCTCATCTGGTATGATAGGATCTAGACTAAAGAAAATATCATCGTGTAATGAGGGAGAAGACATTGCGTTCATGTTATTTACATCATATGGGACCTTCTTCCTTTTAATCTGACCTAGTGCCTTATCAGCTTGCTTATGGTCTATCATGGCTTCTTTTCTCTTTCATGAGAACCTAGCAAGGGTAGATTCTTGTTCCATAGGTGGAAGAGTCAAAAATGGTTGATATAGTTCTTGTAATGATGTGGGAAATATGGTATTTGTTTGGATATTGTGTGGATTAGTAGTACCGTACTTCAAAAGAGTAATCTATTCCTCGGATGATGTCATTTGTCTTTATTATAGGTAAATAAAAGATAGTATTAAGGTTCCTAGCGGACATATTTCAGCTTGGATAGTCTGTCGCCTTTCTTTGAGTATTTTGATGAGTCTGGCACATGGGTTGGATTCTTGATGGCCCTTGCATGGCATTTCTAAAGCATGGCTTAGGTTATTTCTTTTGGGTTATAGGCTCCACTCCTAGTATTCATCCCACACTATTTCATTGTCTTCATAATCATAATCCTGTAATTGGTACTTGTCACATTTCACACAGTTACAATTATTAACCCATGGACTGTGTTTTGTAAAAGGATATTTGAACCAGTGTACGTTGCTTCCCTCATTATTGCATTATTGTATCCAATTATTATTTCTCATGGCTTCTTCAAGGAGATTTGTGATATGTGTCAGGTCTGGATTTTTTTCGTTGGATATTTACCAACAGGGATAAGCATGCGGATAGGCAGATATATGTGATGAGGTTTAGTAGCTGGGATGGGGTAAAAGGATCTGAGACATCGAGGATATACTCTCAACCTCTCATAGTTATTAACCCATGGAATTGGAAGACTTGTGAGCAATTCCTCTCTAGATAGGTGCCTTGAGATTTGTGCACCCAGAGTAGAGTTATTGGTGGCATCTATGACTAGATATAAGGAGGTCCGGTCACCTAGCATGGATATGGTTTATCATGGTTTGCTAATGTGTGAATTAGGATACACAGAATTGAATATGTAAATGTATCTCGGCATTTGTCGATATCCATCAGTCGGACCACCTCTAAGCATTTCTATAGGACGCTCTTTTACTAGCCATACCTTCATACAATTAATATCAACACCATAAACCACTTTCATTTCTTCAATAATGCCTCCTGTCCTGCGTTTTCTCTTATGATTAACTAACTTAGGTGCTATGAATTCACTTACAAAATCCATTGTCACCAATACATTTTTCAGCACCAATCGGAACGTATGTTCCGTATTAAATCTCTGAAAACATCACAGTTTTTGATGTATATGTAAGTTCTTCTACATAATATTTTTTTTAATATACAAACCACAAAAAAAAATCATCACATCAACACTTATAAAAATATGCTCAAAAGAATTCATTGTACAATAAACTATAAATAACAGCAGATAGAAGTTATTTACACATAGTTGATTGTATATGTTTAATAAAATATATTAAGACACCAAATTTAAGTTAATCATAAAACAAAAAAGTACTAGACATAATACCTCTTTTTGTCAGGACGTTTAGTTCTGAAATTAAAACCATGGGTTAATGCATATTTTGCCATTAGTAATAAAAGTGTTGACTTATCCTTATGCAACTGTTTCACTTTCACATCAATACTTTTGCTCTCACAGATTAAGTTTTTAACCTCAAACTATGGCACGTACAATCTATATTGGTTTTCTCTCTCAACGACGAAAAGAGCAAGCACATCTGTTTCCATCCCTTCTAAACAAACCACAACTTCCATCGAGCTCTATATCCTCTGCATATTTATCCATTGTGGTTATGCACAACAGATACATTATGAATCCAGGAAGAGTTTTCTTCAACTCGACATATACTTTAAAACTATTATCATTCCTAATAACAATAGGTGAGTCATTTCCATCAACAACATAACGGACATCAATTGTTTTTTTAAACTCTTCAATGTCTAATTCAGCAGTAATTGATGAAATCAACCTAAAATAACTAATTATTTTTGCAACAATAATTCCTTTACTTTTATATCCTACATATTGTATATCAAATTTCCATTCACCTGAGTTCCTAAATAGAATTGGAATATTCATCTTCTTTATGTTCTTTTCTAAAAAAAAAAATAATAATAATAAATTTTGCGTTTGGAAGCAATCTGACAACAACAGCCTGATTGTTGTGAAGTATGTGTTCTTTTGATGTTTGTATTTATGTTTTTAAATTTTTGAATTTGTATGACTGTTACAAAATTTAAGGGATACAGTAATCCAATACTAACCAAATTGGCATTAATTGCATTCCTTAATAATAGGATATCCATTATTTTCCTTATTAACCATTGTTGTAATTAGTTTATATACATAAGGTTATCATGTATATATTTGGCTACTAATGCATAAGAAAAGGGAGAGAAAATTAAATCTACAAAAAGGGAAAGAAGGTAAATAAGTTTCAAGAAGGTGTGTTTTATGTTATTTATACCAAAAAAATTTGTATATGCATGGCTTGGCCTAATAATGACTCGAGCCCAAATGAAATAACAAAGTAAATATATAATGCCACTAATCATCCTAACAGATCCTACAAATAAATGTATATCAAATGACATAACTAAGAGATAGAATTCTAGGAATATTAGGCGATTCATCCCTGAGTTCGGAGCCTAAAGGATAAATTTTTTTATTCAAAACTACAAAGGGTTATATGAAAATGAAAATATTTTAAAATGGACATGAAAAACAAAAGTGTTTCTTTGTCCATTAAAATTTAAAAACATTAGGTATCTGGTAAAGGGCAAGGTAAAATCACAAAGATTTTACCTTGCAAGGTAAATAGCATCATTTATCTTATCATTGGACTGAAAAAGTTTGTGGGGCTAAGAATTTAATGACACCAATGTACTTAACCTTTTCACTTGAAAACGGCTGAAGTCACTATAACCTTACAAAATATGAAACTCATGTTTGGAATGGTCTTAGATGAAACTTCCATTCTTCATCCAGGCGCTACTCAGATGTTACTTATTAATAGGAAACAAATGTTTGCCGAATTAAAAGGATGAATACTTGACCTAGAATTTTTTCAAGGAAGTAGAATTTTTTTATTGATACTAGAGTAATGCATGAAAAATCTAAATGAAATAACTGATGAAACTGAGGAAGAAGAGGTGCGAAGAATTAGGTTTACCTTTTTTGGTTGTGTGGTGGAAAAAATATTCTTCAACGAGGGAATAAATTTATTACTGAATTTTTTATTAACATGTGCGACTTACCCCCAATGTCAACACATGCTTGAGGAGCCGTTGCGCTATCATACCTTTACTTTGTTGGTGTCTTGTGTCGATGGAAAAGTCACACTGCATTAGTGGTAATGTTTTGTTATGGTAACATGTGAAGTTTATAATATTTTTTCCATTTTGTACTACTTAGTTTTACTATGATGATAAACATTGTTGATTATATTTTTATAGGTATGGGTATGGGAGCGTTTTTCCCACTGCAACCACTTCAGCTGCCTCTAAGCAATGAGAATTCAGAGGTGTGAAGCAAACAAAATTTATTTCCAGACTTGTCGTAAAAAATGGAAAAAAGTATTATAAAATTCACATACAAGCTATAACTAAACAAAACTACTAATGCAGTGTGACTTCTCCATCAACGCATGACACAAACAAAAGTAGAGGTACGATAGCACAGTGGCTCCCCACGCATGTGTTGACATTGTGGATAAGTCATGCATATTAATCAAAAAGGTTGTACTAAATTTATTTTCAAACTATTTGGAGAATATTGTTTCGCCGATGGAACACCCCAAATTTTGATCCTTGAAAATTCCTTGATCTTTGAGCTTACTGGCCAGACTACAACTCTCCCTACGAGTCATAGGGTGTCTTGACAGGTCATAGGATCCAATTCATAAGGTGTCCAGTGAGATTTGCCTGAGTTACTTCCTTGGTGAAAACTTGAGGTCATGAGTCACAATGGCTCCATACAAGCCGTAAAGTGGAAATCATAGAGTGTTCAGTGTATGCCATAATACAGGGCATGGAAATACATCTAGTTTTCCTATTGTAGTGGTTAGGTGTATTCTGTATTAATCGAGAGTTGACTTGAAATGGTGAGCTTCAATACTTTGGACGACCCTCACTTTATGTTTGGTTTCCTTATGTCATATACTCTTTTTTAGACTTGTTTTGGCTATTGCCGGGGGCATGTAACATCTTTTTATTGGTATTCAATTATTAGAGGCTTTGTGGATATTATTGTGGACTTTGATATTAGTTATTGGTTCTTTTGGGATAACTGTATGTCTGAAATTTTACCTTTTTTGTCTTGTTATATGTTTGGAATTCAGTCTATGCTGGTGTGTATGTTATATTGATTAGGCTAAGGGGGTAGTCTTTGGTACACGGCGGACTAGAGATACCCATCACGGCCAGGCCCTGGTTTGGGTCGTTATAAAGTTGGTATTAGAGCCTAGGTTCATGGTCAATTGGGTGTCCACTAAGTCATCCCAAGTAGAGTCTCTTGTATGGGTGTGTAGCATGCCACACTTATAAGAGAGAGACTACGAAACATTTAGGAATGTTTTCTCTTCTTGTTGCTCTATTGTTGGGCTATAGGGTATAGGGCCTTGAATCTTCTCTAATTCCCATTTGTTCGTGTTTCAGATCATGCCTTCCCAAAGATATGATGCTCATGGAAACTCTTTTGTCCCGACTGAGGAAAATGTGGATAAAACTCATCCTACTTATAGGGTACAAACCCAATCTAGGGCCACTACTTCTAATTGCCTCTGTAGAGTTCCACTAGTCTCCATTGATCTCTCTCCAAATGGTAACCCTCTCACTTAGTCACCTCAAGGAGATATTACTAATTCCAAATTTTATTATTCCATTCATCTGTTGACCTAGTAAGTGATATCTCAGTCATGTCAATTAGGTCCTACTGGTACTGATGTGAGTTCATTTGAGGCTACCCGAGTTGGGCTGTTCATGAGGCTGAATCCTCCGACCTTTACTGGCTCTAGGTTTGAGAAGGATCCTTAAGGGTTCATTGATAAGATGGAAAAGTTTTTTGAGTTATGCATACCATTGATGTAGGGAGTGTGGATTTTGTTGCTTATCAATTGAAGGATATATCATATCAGTGGTATAAAGAATGGGAGAAGCTTCAGGGTGATGATGCTAAGTCAGCCTTGTGGGATGACTTTCCTAGTGCCTTCCTGGATTGCTTCTTTCCTCAAGATTTTACAGAGGTGAAAGCATAGGAGTTTGTGAATTTAAAATATGGAAAGATGACTTTGAATATGTATGCCTTGAAAATATAGCAGTTGTCTCGCTATGCTCCTGAGTTAGTGTCTAGTATGAGGGCTAGAATAAGGAAGTTAGCCTCAAGATTGTCTTGAGATTTGGTTTTGGAGATCAAGGATGCCTTGTTGAACAAAGATATGGATATCTCTATACTTGTGGTGTATATGCAATAAGTTGAGAAGGAAAATAAAAGGCAAGTGGATATGGGGGAAAGATAGATTAAGAGGTTCAGACATTCGTATTAGGGTGGAGGTCAGTAGCACAGTGGTGAAAATGGCAAGAAGTGGTCTAAGAAAAAGAGTTTGGGGAATCCTAACTCCTATTTGCTAGCTAATGCTCCTATCCAAAGCCATTTGGTGATCGTCATTTCCAGAATAGTGATAGCCCTAGGGAACAGGGTTCCCAATCTCAAGTTAGTAGAGCCCAATCAGCTCCATTATATCCTCTTTGTTGGTTTTATGGTCAGCTGCACCAAAGGGTGACACTTCTAGTACTAACACTGTTCGAAACCGCCTGTATGCTCTTGCCACCCGTCAGGACTCTAAGGCATCTCCTGATGTCGTCACTGGTACGTTAGAACTCTTTTTTTACTATGTTTATTGCGTGCTTCATATAGGGTCTACTATTTCCTATGTGACCCTATAAGTGGCTGTTTGTTTTGGTTTTGTTCCCGAGTATATCTCGAACCCCTTTTCTAGGTCCACCCCTGTGGGTGACTCTATTGTGGCTAGAAGAGTCTATAGGGGTTGTGTGTATCTATCTGTGGCAAAGAGATATTGGTGGATCTAATTGAGTTGAATATGTTTGACTTTGATGTGATCTTGGGAATTGATGTGCTCTAGAAATATAACACTTTTGACGCTTAAAACGAATAAAATATGCAAGTTTCTAAGGTTGTTTTATTAGACATGATGTGTTTTGGGTATGTTTTGCAGGAAATCAGATTTAGGATGCTAATTTCATGAAAAAGGTGTTTTGGTCTAGTTATTGGAGCAATTATGGATGTTCAAGATTCTTTCCATCTTGTTCATGATCAAACCATGTGCGAAAATTGAAGAGGACCTGACAAGATAACTCCCGGCACTTGTTAAGTCAATATATGGACCTCAAGTAGCACTTATGGACCGCATACGGGCAAAGAAAGTGCCAAAAATCCAAAATCCCGAGAGCTGACTTATTCTAGTCTGGCACTTGCGGACGCCACTTGCGCTTTCCCTGATGACTGCAAGTGCAACCTGCATCTAAGGACAGGGTGCAAGTAGTAACTATAAGTTGTCACCGACCTTATTTTCTCCTGTTTGTTCGGGCTTTAGTTTTAGGGTTTCCCCATATGTTAAAAATACCCTTCATGTGTTTTTTAGTAGGAGTTACATACTTTTGATATTCACAAACATATTTTGATTCCAAGATTAGATTTTGATCTTGTTATTCTCTTTTATTAACTTCAGTTGATTAATTCATTTACGGTTGTGGGTTTTCTACTTCTAATTATTGGGATTTCATCTATTCTTTCAAGTATGAATGTTAATTATTTTTTCACTAGCAAGAGCACCTAAAACCCATAGCTAGGGTTGTGGAAACCCTGGCAGATTGACGAAGTAAGGAAAGTGCTATTGTTGTTCTGAACTGACACTCATGTATGCTTTGTATTATCTTCACTTTAATAGTTATTCTAGCGGCTGCAAATGTTAGGATCCCACCTAGATTATTGCTACTTCCTCCAAAAGAGGAGTAGTGACTAGGAAAAGATAATGACAATAATAATTTGGAGTTTAACTGAATATCCATGCTTCTAGGTATTATCTAAGTAAGATGGTTATATTTCATATAATATTCAAAGCTCTAATCCTCAACTGGTGATAACCGGACCTCAAATCAATCTCTGAAAACACCATAACACCCAAAAACTGGTCAAACATATCATTAATACGAGGAAGGGAATGCTTATTCTTAACCATCACCTTGTTCAACTGTCGATTGTCAGTACACATTCGCATAGACCCATCTTTCTTATTCACAAATAAAATAGGTACACTCCAAGGCAATATACTAGGATGGATAAACCCCTTATCCAACAACTCTTGTAATTGATCCTTTAATTCATTCAACTCAGTTGGGGTCATCCTATAAGGAGGAATAGAGATGGGCTTCGTGCCCGGCTCAACAAAAATAGAAAAATCAATATCATAATCCAGAGGCATACCAGGAAAATCCGTAAGGAACACGTCCATGAACTCTTAAACAACACAAACAAAATCTAGAGAAGGAGGTGAAACAACACTAGTATCACAAATATAAGCCAAATAAGAAAAACATTCCCTCTCAACTAATCTACAAGCCTAAACATAAGATATGATTCTTTTAGAACCCAAATAAAGCGCACCCTTCCAAGTTATCCTTGGCACACCTGGAAAAGCTAAAGTCACTATGTTAGCATAACAATATAGGACAACATGATAAGGATCCAACCAATCCATACCAAAATAATATTGAAATTAACCATATCTAACACAAGAAAATCTACCAAAGTCTCATGACTAAAGAAAGTCAGAACACAAGATTAGTATACCCGATCTACCATAAAAGAATTACCTACTAGGGTAGATACATGAATAAGCATAGCAAGAGGCTCACTAATAAAATCAAAACCCAAAGAAAAATACACATAAATATAGGATAAAGTCGATACGAGATCAAATAACACAGACGCAGGTCTAAACAAATGGGGACGATACTTGTGATCATAGCATCTGAAACCTCTACCTCAGGTCTGGGTCGTATAACGTAGCACTTCCCATGACCACCAAATTCCTGAGTGGACCAATGAACACTACCATGAGCTCTACTACCTCTGTCCATCGTACCTCTAGTAGCACCCCTCCTTATAGCTGAAATAGAAGTGGCTCTAATTACAAGGCAGGTGCAGTCATTGCCGTATGGCCAATATTATTACACATAAAGCATCCTTTATCTCCTGATTCAATAATAAAAGGTACAACTAGGCCCACAAGAACACCCTGAACTGTTGAACCAAAAGATCCACCACTCAAACTCTGCAAAGATGCCTGTACTAGCCTACATTGATATCCATGAGAACGTCTAAAATCTCTACTACGATAAACTTGACCTCTAAACTCACCAAAGTGATGCACCTTCTTGGTGTCTCCCTGAGATTCCCAAAGAACACCCTCAATCATCTTAGCATAATCCACTATACTCTAAAAATATGCCCCAAAAATATAACCATCTACGATGTAGCCAACTGAAGGGAGACATCCAAACCCTTCACAAACTTTTAAATCTTCTTAGACTCGATGGAAATACTAGCATAGAAATAATTGGACAAGGCATGGTAGCATGCCTCATACTCTGCTACAGTCATGGAGCCTTGCTCTAGGAGGTCAAACTTATTACACATCCAATCCCTCAAATTGTAAGGCATAAACCTATCTACAAATGCATTAGCAAACTGATCCCAAGTCATATCAGGAGAGTCTAGAGCTCTACAACTAACCAGTGACCTCCATAAATCTCTAGCAGCATCTCTCGACTAATAGGTAGTATAAACAACCCATGCAACTCAAGGGAACCCAAGTTATGCTACTTCTCATGGAAATCAATCAAGAAATTATAAGAATCATCATCCACAGCACCACTGAATCTAGGAGGACCCAAACAAATAAACCTCTCGAACCACTTCTGATCCTCAAAAGACATAACAGTACTCATAGTAAGAGGAGGCATAGTAAATCTGGCAAGCTGAGATCCCATCTAAGGAGGTAATATAGATAAAGGGTAAACTCCCAAACTCTGAACACCATACTCAGATGCTAGCACTAAAACAGGAATAGGACTCGAGGTATGAGAAGTACCCAAAATAGAAGCTAGTGTAATAGTAGGATCCACACTCAAAATTAAAGGGATACCCACAATAACCAAAGTATAACCCTATAAGCGGGTCAACAAATGCAAAAACAACCCCTCCAAAATTGGGGAAGACGAACTTTGAGGAACTGGAGTAGAACCCACACTTCCATCCTGCTCAACACAAGGCTCAGTGAAGAGTCCCCTAGAATTTCTTTTTGATAGGGTTAATCCACAAGCCTGTCCACTTCTTCGAGTCCATCCATGACTCGAGGCTCGTCCTCTCGACTAAATTCTCTCTCCCAAAATAGACTCCACATTTCTGACCTTACGGGACCTAGTCAACACTATCTAGTGAAACACAACTCAGCACACAAGGTATAAAAGAACTTTGCATGGTAAGAAATAAAATAAGGGAAGCTTCCTAAAGGCATCCTATACCCTCTCGAATATAGATATGGACGTCTATTTTTACCAATCTACGAGACTCTATTATACATCCCTTTCTTACACTATTGAGACCAATGAAACCTGGTTGATCTGATACCAATTTGTCATGACCCAAAATTAAGGGTCATGATGGTACGTGGCGTAGGGTACCTTAACAAATAAGCCTATCACCAAAATCGATACACAAAAAGGGAAAAGATAGAAATGCCCTCAATGTAAGGCTTTTAGAATAAAGTCAAACCATATAAGATAATAAGTGTGAAAAGAATATAATCAAAAATATAGCCATAACTCCCAAAACCTGATGTCAGCAGTATAAGAGCGTATCTAGTACAACTTGAATTCAAAAGAAATACGTAAGATATCAAAATACAAGAGATATGTTATCTCTGAATGAAGTAAAGACATAGTCTATAAGAAAGGTAGTAGAATACATCTCGACGCCAGATTGTCAACCACTACCTTGAAAGCACCAAATATTGCCTAAATAAATCAAGCTGGGATGCATTCATACTAGGACCTGCACAAAAAGAGAGTAATAGGCGTGAGTACGATCCACTTGTACTCAGTAGCTATCATACGACGATTGAGCAAAGTAGATAATAAAACATACAAAATACACATAAAGGGCATGTCACCTGCAATCAGAAAATATCCCTCAATGGTAGACCACATCGCTTGCACTAACTGTTCTAATATATCATATATATTTGGAATAATAACCAGATAGAACACAAGCATACATCATATAACATATAAGTAGAAATAAGGGAGAACATGAATATGCAAGATAATCAAGCACAAATAACGAAAGATAGATCAAATAGATATATGACAAGTCAATATGGCAATTTGATCATAACATAAACACAATAAAGCAAGTGCAATGTATAAGATGATAATAATGATGATGATGATGATGATGATGATGCACGAGGTTGTCGCACAACCTCAGTATACACCTACGGAGGCAATCTTCCTGATGTGGGACCTATGTGGGTTTGTCAACCCATATATAATCCATATCCATATTTCCTTCTCAGCACATCTTTTTCACCAACTACCGGAGTAGCCCCACGACCACCACCAAGAACTCTACTACCTCTTCTCCTCGCACCCCTGGTAGCACCCTACCCTTCACAGCTGAAACAAGAGTGGATCTAATCACACAGAAGGGGAAATTCTTAGCCACATGGCCAATCTCATCACACACAAAGCAACCTCTACAATGCAAATCAACAGGAAAAGGTATAATTAGGCCCGAACGAACACCCTGAACTGCTGGACTAGAAGACCCACCACCAGAACTCTACAAGGTCATTTGCACTATCCTACCCTGATATCTACGAGTACCTCTAAAATCTCTACCACGAGAAAACTGACCTCTAGATTCACCAAAATGGCGCACCATCTTGGTGCCACCCTAAGATACTTAAAAAATACCCTCTAGCATCTTGGCATGATCCATAATACTCTGAAAAGATGCCCCTAAATACAACCATTAGTGTTGTGGCTCGCTGAAGAGCAGGAGGCATAGAAAGTCCAAATGGTTGAGACCCCACCAGGGAAGGTAACATATATGAAGGTTGAACTCCTGATCTAGAAACTCCATACTCATAAGCCAGTTCTGAAAGAGATACGGTACTCGGGGTCAGAGGTGTACTCCAAAAAGACGTAGGTCCAATTGTAGGATCTACACTCGTGACCGGAGGAACACTATAACCAGACTCTGGCACATATGGAGGTACAACTCTCGAAGCTGGGGAAGTACCAAACAAACTCAAAGGAGCACCTCCATATAGGTCAACAGACGAATCAGTAATCCCTCCAAGACTGAGGTAGAAGAACTTTGAGGAACTGGAGTAGAACCCATACCTCCAACATGCTCAACACGAGGTTCAAGGGAAAGTTCCCTAGCACTACTACTGGACGGGGCTGATCTGCGGGCCCATCCACTCTCTCGAGTCAGTCCATGACTTGAGGTTCACCCTCTAGGTGAAGGCTCTGCATTTTTTATCAAGCTAGACCTAGTCGACACCATTTATGCAGAAAGAAGTGAAATATAACTTAGAACACAAGGTATGAAAGAACAATGCAAAATAACGAATAAAATGAAGGATGTTTCCTAAAGACATCCTATAGCCCCTCGAAGATAGATACAGACATCTACATATCAATCCGTAAGACTCTATTCGACATTTCGTCCATACACCATTGAGACCAATGAAACCTGGCTACTATGATATCAATTTATCACGATCCAAAAATACGAGGGTCGTGACGACACTTGTTGCGGCGAACCTTGACAAGTAAGTCTATCACCCAAACTGATCCACAAAGAAAAAAGACAGAAATACCCTAAGTAAGGCTTTTAGAATAAAGTCGAACCACATAGATATGGTAAAAGAGAAAAGAATAAAATCAATATATGTAGCCATAACTCCCAAAACCTAGTGCCAATAGTATAAGAATGTATCTAGTACAACTCGAATCCAAATAAAATACATAAGATGTCCAAATCCAAAAGAAAATTATGTCTCTGAAGTGAAAGTAAAGACATAGTCTATAAAAAAGGTAGTAGAATACATTCGAATGGTTAAAGGTCAAGCACTACCTTGAAAGTATCAAATCTCGCCCGAATCAACCTAGCTGGAGAGCACGCAAACTAGGACCTGCACCGAAAGGGCACAATAGGCATGAGTATGGTCCACTTGTACTCAGTAGGCATCATTGGATGGCCGAGCAAAGTAGAAAATAAAAAAAAAAACAAAATACATACTAAGAACATGTCATATGCAATCAGAAAATATTCCATAACGATAGCCCACACTGCTTGCACTAACAGTTCTATAATATCTATATATGATACAATAACACACTAGATAGCAATACAAACATACACAATATCACATACTAGTAGAACAAAAGAGGAAATGTATAATCAAGATCATCAAGTACATTTAAAGGGAGATAGAATAATTAGACAATAACAAGTCAAGATATATAACAAATAGATAGATGACAATTCAATATGGCAATACAAGCACAATATAAACACAATAAAGTGATGATGATGCATAAGGTTGGCACACAACATTGAGGTTGGCACACAACCTTAAGATTGGCACACAGCCTAAGGTTTCGCACACAACCTTAAGTTTGGCACACATCCTTGAGGTTGACACACAGTCATCGAGTCTTCTCTGGCATAATACTTTAGAGAAGTTTTATAATATCCAATATCCGGTACCAATATTCAGTATTTTCTCATGTGTTTCGTAATTTCAGTATTTCCAGTGTTTTTCAAAATTTCAGTGTTTTCAAAGCACATACATAGCATAAGACACAAACCAAGTACGCATACATAAAAACAAGCATATATAAAAAGCAATAAAACAAACAAGTTAAATGATGCGTATGATGATATGAAAAATGATGATGCAATGTTTACAACAATTCAAAATGAATATTTCCATAACCAATCCATAATATTTCCATTCCACCACCACTGAGCCAATATCCACTCATTACTTTCACTATCCATGACTTCTCCACATGATTCATATGCCCACACAGTATAAATGTGTGAGTGTATATGTATATATATATGTATATATCACAATGCGCCAAAGGAACCAGAATAAGTATTTCTAACAATACAATACAGTTATTCACATATATTCCAGGCTATCAACATCATAAGACCCCGCACGGTCACACATATCACATAATATTTTAATTTCAATAATTTCATCACATATAGGCTCCCACACGGGCACAACACATAAATAGTCATTTGTTATGATTAGTTCCCACCCTTAACATGCATTTTGTACCAATATTTAATACCCAACTCAATCTGAAATAGTTAAGCCATAACCTACCTCGAAGGCCGAAACCAATCCGCAACACTTCAGCCACAAAGGCCTACTTCTCATAAACGGTCTCGAAATCAACTAAAATCAATAGATATAGAATATATGTGTAGAAACAAAGTTAGCGATACTCATATTTCCTACTTTTGATTCAGGATCAAAACGGACCCTAATATGAATTTTAACAAAAAAAAAAAGGCAAATCAAAACTTTATTACAAGAACATGTTCTCCATACTTTTAAGAATCTACAGCTGAAAACCCAAGTCAAATCGAGTAAAAAATGAGGTTCAAATCAAAGAAAAATTATTTTTTTTATCGGGTAAAATCTTTGAAATCCGTGTTAAAGTCAAGAATCAAAGTTTTTTTGAATGTTAAATTGATGAAAAACTAGTAATTATAGGATTAGAAACATTATTCAAGTAAAAAGGAGTGAAATTTGGGGATAAATCAAGTAATAAGGTTTTGGGGGTTTTGAATAATTAAATCAAGAATTAAAGTAAAAAAAGGTATGAAATCTCACCTTAAATCCGTAAAAGAATCAAGAAATAGATGTTAATTTAGCTTACCAAGCACCCACAAGCTTCACTTTTAAGCACTCACACTATTTTAGGGTTTAACTCTCAAGAGGCAAGATGAAAAGATGAGCAAAGTCGAATAAAAGGGGGCTATTTATACAAACCAGGTTGCCAGGAAAATAAGGCATAAATCAGGTTCCTCAAATGAGTTTTACCCTTTTCCAGCAACCTGGTACACTAGATTTTTAAGTCCAAAATGGACTTCGATGAGGTGCTTGAAATTCGTTCAGAGTCCGATATATGCAAACAAACTATGTAATCACACTAAATTCGACGCTCCGGACTCAATGGAGATATCAAATTTTTGAAAGAAACTTCTTTTTAACAGAGTTAACCCCCGCAATTCAAAATCACAATTTTTTTAATCGATGATCAAAATGAGTTAAAAGTCGTAATATTCAATCAAACATGTTACCACCCTAAAATCGACGTTTTAAATTTACTGGCGCAGTCCATTCAGCCATCTATCGCACAGATCAAAAGATAACCACGCAGATCGATAATAAAGCTCTCGAAGCCACGAAAAATCACAATACGCATAAAAAACACTAAAATGCATCGGAAACCATGTCAATCACTCCCACACTTGAGAAATACCACAATGCTACTATGGGGGAGGGGGGGTAAAATAGTCAAAACACAAAGAAACACAATTTTCATATATTACATCAAATATCATGTCGTTACACAGACATATCATGTCACTACTACCACATTCACTTTAGGGAATGGAGCATATTGAACCCAACATCTTATGATCATGGTGCACCAAGACTCTAACTCAATGTCTTACCCTTTTAAGTTGTAGGACTTGAATCCACCATCTTAACGTAACCAAATAATATAATAAGTCAATGTATTATCCTCAATTAGTATACATCCCGAATCACTGGGTATAAATTTTTCTATTATATCATGAAAATTATTTAATATTGAAAAGTTTCAAAAAATAATTCTCAGCACATATTTAATTTATTGAAATTCTTGAAGTAAACATACTTTTGAACACATATTGACAATTGACTTTCATAACGTGCAGGAAGGAACCAACATTTTCTTTTCGCTAAACCCATCTTAATTAACAAAATCACTTCTCATAATGATAGATGGTATGCTTACCTTTAGCAGCTCCACTTACGTAACTCGAGCAGCTTCGTCAATTTCACAATTCGTACTAACGGCATTTGTCTAAATCTAATTAAGAGATTAGAGTTTCAATTCAGAGATTAATTCGTGCTGATAACGTGTTATGAAATATAAAATAATAAAAACAAGAACAAAGAGAAAAAACTAGACTTATTTATTTCTCTTGCGAAATTCTCGTGGGGTATTTTACGGTGAAGGAAAATCACTATATTTATGGAGAAAAACTTTGTTTCAAAAGTTTCCATATTTCTAACTTTTTCATAAATAGAATTCATTATATATGATATTACATTTATAACATTTTCTTTATTTGTATATTTTTTAAAAAATTGCTACAACCTGAAAAATATAATAGCAAAATGGCTTAAAGTATAAGTATAATTACACCAACTTGAAGTATGACTTGTATAACAATACTTCTAAAACAATGAAAACAAATTCAATGTCCATAATGTACTCTTTCACACCCAAGAGTTCCGCCCCAATTCTAGAGTGTACGCCCTACGAATCTAGTCTTTCATTTGCGCCTGAAGCATTTTCTGGTACGCCCCACCTCGAAAAAGCTTCTGAAAACACTACTTGCCAGTGACGAAGTAGCTCAAATGTCTTCCCTACCACTAGTTGCTCAAAACATAATATTTTATTGAGATGAAGCTCCATAAAATAAAAACCCGTTGAGATTTTTCTTTTTTTTCCCGCTATTACATCAATCTAGTATGGTACCCGCGACGTGCGAATCATATTAAAAAGAACATGCATAATGCAATATGAAAATAGGACGTTCATCTCTGTTCGAATCTTTTCTCCACGAAAACATAGCCATATCATAATAAGAAGCATTTAGTTACCAAATTCTATATAAAATTTGCCAATTGGTAAGCCATTAAAGGAGAGAAAAAGAAAATCCAAACCAAGCATGCCTGGACTTTTGTGTTTATCATTCAGACAGCTCAGAAAGAAGCTCAAATAGTGAAACTGTCATTGAGATTACCAATGCATGCTATTCTCTCTTCTTTCTCGTTACCAAAAAAATGACGGAAGAAACATCTGTACAAAATAGGGAACGTACAACATATTGTACTCGACCTACATTTCAGCCTTGAAACTATGTAAAAGGAAGACAAACCCCCCATCATTATTGACTGAATTTTTCTTACAGACCAGGTCTAGGGTGGAGATTGAATTGCAACAATTGCGGCCTAGATTTGCAGGTGGCCTGCTTTGCTACTGCTGCTAGAAGATACCAGTCTTGAGAGAACCAAAAGCAACATGAAGTTGCAAGGAACTAGCGACCAGAAAAATGAAAATTTACATACATTATGTTACAGCTGCCAAAGAGGTGATTCAACGAAGTTGATCATGAAATGCCTTGAGCTGTTTCACATCATTCCACCAAGCAGCAACATTTTGTCCATCAACAGTAACCCAGTCAACTACAGTTGATGCTGGTTGTTCCCACCATTCATCTACCTGTAAAGATGCCACAATATCACGTTTCATAAGCAGGAGTTTCCCAGAACAGGTCAAAGAAGAGTACGTGAGAAAGTTTATTGGAATAATGTTGTATTCGATCATTGGACTGGGCTGATTGACTTGTTTCATCTCATTGTATATTCGTCTGCTGTAGAACATAGTTTGGGCCGTCACTGGTTTCAGCCACCTCAACATATTGATTTCGGTCTAAATTCAAAAAATACTTATATATTATTTAATTCCTTTCCATACACCCTAGGTAAATCTTTAGCATAAATCTCTAATATCCTATACCTTATTTAGGAGTATATCATACCTTATTTAGAAGTGTATCTCTCTATTATTATGTACCTTATTTAGACTTCTACCGTATTTAGAGTTCTTGAAGTTCGTTTAGTATTAGTTTTGAATTTGGTATATTTTGTTCTTTTACTTGTATCAATAGGGCATTATACATCAATTTTATTCAATCAATTGATTCAATTCATTGAACTTGTTCAGCTTATTCATGTTCATCAATCATTCAATAAATTCGAGTAATTCAATTCTCTTTTAATTTTTCCATAGTCTCCTTTAAATTTTTTCAAATTCTAATATGATATCAGAGCAAGGTTTCGATCATCGTATAATCTTGTGTTAATTTCGTGTTTTCGTGAATATAAACACTTCTCCACTTTCTAATTCACAATGTTTGGAAAATGTCTATTGACATGGTCCGTTCACGGCGCTTGCACTCGCCACCCTCTCTCTCATCACAATCATTATCATTTTGGTATTACTCAAGATGGAACAACTCTACTTCCAATTCAATCATCTTTATAGTATTCACAATGTACCGAACAAGCCTACCTATATGGTCCTTTCATAACGATTGCACTTGCCAATCTCATAAATTATCAAAATCATCCATCATCAATCTCTTTCTCCCTACAATTTTTTAAACCTGGGGTTCATTCACTGTGGTTGTATTTTCTCTTTTTACAATCCCATCTTTTAAAATTTTTGATATTTTTCTTTTTTAAATTTGTGTTTTGAATCATTATGTTTTTGGCATCTGAATTTTTGTTGGGGTCCTGGTAAATATCCCTGATCTTAATCATTTTTACTCACCAATTCATCCTACAATAAGCACAGGCTGCTGGTGATGGACTTGTGTATCAGAAAGAGCAAGAGTAAGGCTGGAGAAGGGCGGCCTAGAATTAAGTGGGGTAGCTTGATGCCAGTTAGTGCGCTGGAGATAGGGGCGGAGGTGGCGGGTTTAGGGGTGTGGGAGAGTAGGGGGTACGTGGATGTCTTGTGGGATAAGGCGGTCAGCTGCATCCGGGAGACGGCTAGAGAGGTTTTGGGTGTTTCGAGGGGTCGGGCAGGTCGACATAAGGGAGCCTGGTGGTGGAATGAAGAAATTAAGAAGAAGAGGAGACTAAGAAAGGGGTGTATGTTAAGTTGATCGAGAGTAAGGATGAAGAGGAGAAGCAGGTGAATAGAGAGGCTTACAAAGTTGCAAGGAGTAAGGTTAAGTTAGCTGTTACGACTGCTAAGACAGCGGCGTTTGAGAGCTTGTACGCGGGGTTGGAGGAGAAGGGGGGGAAAATAGGTTGTATAGGCTTGCTAAGGCTAGAGAGAGGAAGGGGCGTGACCTCGATCAAGTGAAGTGCATTAAGGGGGAGAACGGTAGAGTTTTGGTGGAACATGGGCACATTAAGAAGAGATGGCAGGAGTATTTTCATAGACTTTTAAATGAGGAGGGGGACAGAGGCATTGTGTTAGGGGAGTTGGAGAGCTCGGAGGAGAGCCGTGATTTCAGTTATTGTAGACGTTTTATGGTAGAGGAGGTCAGAGCGGCTTTTCATAAGATGCGGAGAGTTAGGGCGACGGGGCCTGACGAGATTCCGGTGGAATTTTGGAAATATGCTGGTGAGGTAGGCTTAAGGTGGTTGACTGATTTGTTCAACGCCATTTTCAAGACAGGGAAAATGTTTGAATCTTGGAGATGGAGTACGTTGATTCCGTTATATAAAAACAAGGGTGACGTTCAGAGTTGCAATAACTTTAGGGGTATTAAGCTGTTGAACCACACTATGAAGATTTGGGTGAGGGTGGTTGAGCGGAGGTTGAGGAGGGTAGTGTCCATTTCGAAGAATCAATTTGGTTTTATGCCTAAATGCTCGACGACAGAGGCAATCCACCTGGTGAGAAGATTGGTGGAGCAGTTTAGGAAAAGGAAGAGGGATTTGCATATGGTGTTCATCGATCTGGAGAAGGTGTACGACAAAGTCCCTAGGGAGGTTCTTTGGAGATGCTTAGAGGTGAGAGAGCTCCGGTGTACATCAGAGTAATTAAGGACATGTACGATGGAGGAAAGACTCGGGTGAGGACGGATGGAGGAGACTTTGGGCATTTTCCGGTCGAGACAGGTTTGCATCAGGGATCGACTCTTAGCCCGTTCCTTTTTGCGTTAGTGATGGACGTGTTGACGCGGAGTATTCAAGGTGAGGTACCGTGGTGTATGTTATTTGCAGATGATGTAGTGTTGATTGATGAGACGGGGGGTGTGAATGAGAAATTAGAGGTATGGAGGCAAACTCTTGAATCCAAGGGGTTCAGGTTGAGTAGGTCCAAGATGGAGTATTTGGCATGCAAGTTTAGTGACTCGAGTCAGGAGGACTGTGTGGTGGTGGTGTTGGATTCTCAGGATGTTTGAAAGAAGGATAGTGTTAAGTATCTGGGGTCTGTAATTCAGGGGAATGGCGAGATTGATGAGGACGTCACTAAACGTATTGAGGCAGGTTGGATGAAGTAGAGGCTCGTCTCGGGAGTGTTGTGTGATAAGAAGGTGTCTTAAGCTTAAAGGCAAATTCTACAGAGTGGTAGTCCGTCCGGCCATGCTGTATGGAGCGGAGTGTTGGCCAGTCAAGAACTTCCATATTCAAAGATTGAAAGTGGCAGAAATGAGAATGTTGCGTTGGATGTGTGGACTAACTAGAGAGGATAAAGTTAGGAATGAGATTATCCGGGAGAAGGTGAGAGTGGCTTCGGTGGAGGACAAGATGCGAGAAGGAAGGTTGAGATGGTTTGGGCATGTGATGAGGAGGGGCACGAATGCCCCTGTTCGGAGGTGTGAGAGGCTAGCTTTGGATGGCTTCAAGAGGAGTAGAGGTAGGCCTAAGAAATACTGGAGGGAGGTGATTAGGCATGACATGGAACTGCTTGGACATGACCCTAGACATGAAGGTGTGGAGGTCGCGGATTAGGGTAGATGGCTAGGGTGAGTGTGTAGGTAATCCCTAGGTGATAAGGGAGTTTGGGTATGGTGGGTGTTTTAGGCCTGTGAGTGCATGTTACTACCACATGTGTATCTATGTTCTTATTTCATATTCCGTATTATTTGTATTTCTCTTATTTCCCATTTCTCTGAGACTTAGTGTTATCTCTTATTTCTGTTATGCTATACAGCCTGTTTCATGTCTCATTACGACCTTGGTATACTATTCTCTATCTTGAGCCTGAGGGTCTATCGGAAACAGCCTCACTACTTCCTCGGAGGTAGTGGTATGGACTGCGTACATTTTACCCTCCCCAGACCTCGCTTTGTGGGAATATACTGGGTCTGTTGCTGTTGTAATTCATCCCATAAACAACACAATTCCTGTTTCTCTTTCTATACTATTGTTTCACAAAATTATCCAAAAAAAACTTGGTGATTTTCTTTCAAAAGGATCAAAATCATCAATCACCATTCATATTCTCATTTCTTTTTTTTTTTAAAGGACCTTATTTTGGTGCCACTCTCGAATCAACCATCTTTTACCTTTACTCCATTACTTCAACGGCGCAATCCTCAATTTTATATACCCATTGTGAAATTTTTTTCAATATCTTCATCATCCAGAATCAATCTGACACCATTGTTTTAACTTTTTTTATTACCAACTTACATCAATAAATTTAATTGATGTCATCACTGGACCAACTGTTTCACTCATATCATATGTATGGTTGATATTAAATTCTATTTTTCAATTTTTTTTTCAGTTTGATTATATTCTCTAGTGGCAACAATATCCATGCTATTCACTAGTTCAATCTTTTTCTCACCGGTTCTTTTCATCACAATAATTTGGACAAATTAGGTGTCTGTGCCCTCCAACTTGAGGGGGGTATTGGAATAATGTTGTACTCGTTCATTGGTGACAGGGTTGATCGACCTGTTTCAATGAACAAATACGGCATTATTCTAATATCCCCTCTCAAGTTGGAGGATATGAATGGTCACCTAAATTGCCAAAATATCGTGATGAAGAAAACTGGTGTGAAAAAGATTGAACAAGTGAATGTAACAGTAGCGGAGATACTATCATCACTAGAGAATGTGACCAAACTGGAAAAAAAATTAAAAGAGAATTAAAAGATTAAACTTGAATTACTTGAACTATACTGAATAGTTGATAAACATAAATAAGTTGAACAAGTTCAATGAATAGAATCAATTTATTGTTTTTATTGATTGAATATAATTGATGTACAATACCCTATTTATACAAGTAAAAGCACAAAAAAAAACTAATTCAAAACTAATACTAAACGACTTCAAAAATTCTAAATAAGGTAGAAGGCTAAATAAGATACAAAATAATATAGAGAAATACTCCTAAATAAGTTGGAGGATTGATTGACTTGTTTCATCTCACTTCTGCTGCAGTATATAGCTTGGGACAGCTTTTGTTTCAGACACCTCAACATATTGTCTCAGCTCAAATTCAAAAAATACTTACATATTTTCATTCCTTTTATACACACTACGTAAATCTTCGGTATAAATCTCTAATATCTTGTATCTTATTTAGGAGTGTATATCTCTATTATTTTGTAGCTTATTCAGACTTCTACCTTATTTAGAGTTCTTAAAGTCGGCTTTTGTTTATTTTGTTCTTACTTGTATAAATAGAACATTGTACATCAACTTTATGCAATTCATTGCACTTGATTCAACTTATTAGAGTTCATCAATCATTCAATATAATTCGAATAATTCAAGTTTACTCTTTCAATTCTCTTTTAATTTTTCCGCAATCTCCCTCAATCTTCTTTCAAATTCTAACAAAGTTTTTTATAAAAAAAAAAAAAACATAACAGCATCATCATATCCTAGCTCATGAGGCAAAGACTGCCCAAGACCATATAAGGATTCCACCAATTCCCCAACGACTTAACATCACCCGAGGTTAATCGGAATATATGAAAATTTTTATTAGGCTGACATGAAATGATAAAAATCAAAGAAAATAATTTACAAAATGAACTTGGTAAAAAATAGTCTAGTGGCATGTCCTACATTCATGTTGGACACTTTCACGTCTGTGTCCAGATAAATACTTGACAGCATGCAATACATACTTGGTTATTGACCGTCTATCTCAAAGTATTAAACAGGTTGAACATGCCAACACTGAAATAAATGTCTAATTCCATTATTTTATCCATCCAAGTTCTAAGACCTGTAAGATATTACCTAGAACAAACTGCTGAACAAATAATCAGCGACGAAAATTTACTTACCAGGCCCCGAACATACTTGCATTCCTCATCAAGGCAGTGTTTAGCAGTACCAATAGCTACATCCAGTTCCTGTAGCCAATTCTCAGTAACTGTCTTCTCTTGCTCCGCAGCCAGATTTAAGCAGTAGTTTGTCGTCCTACAAAGCACAAGCAATAGACAAAATGTTTCTAAATATTGGTCCAACAAAATGTCCAATAAAATATTCAACGCACTAGAGTCCAATCTAATTTTGGAAAGGTTCCCCAGTTTCTGGTTTGACTAAAAATTAGAAACTTGTGCATTGCAAATAAGCAGGCATGCTTACTTGACCCAGGGGTAAAAAAAGGAAAAATTGATATTTGATATTTGTCGCACCTTTCATACTCATTTTGTGCCTTGTTAGCATGATCTAATAAGGCACGACCACTTTCAACAAGATCTCGCCGTGCGTGAACCAAGTTGATTGCCTTTTCCAAATCTTCCAACATGGAAGCTTCAGAACCACGAAGCTTCAAACAAAATCCCAAAGATTCTAAAACTGTTGCTAAGCCAGAATCCGAGGCATCCAAACCTAAATACACAAGTTAAAAGGACAAAAAATAAGATGTACATACAATCATCATGAAATGTGAAAGGTAGACAGTGAGGTTTGCGGACCCAAGCTTCAAAATAAAGAATGTTTGAACCAATAAATCAAGAGCGTCATGGTTGAATTATGTACCTTATTTCGTAAGTTCGTGTCAAGGAGTTCAATCCAGTAAAATGGGTTAAAGAAAGGCATACTGAAATGCCAAACTTAGATCCATCTCAAGACTCATTCATATAGGTTCATTTACTCGGAATTATTAATCATGAATTAGGTCATCTCTCGTGATTCTTTTATGGGACAGAATAATTATAAGCTTGTCATAAACCTACATGAGTTTAATGTGATTCCTATCGCCTTAATTGTTTTAAGGTTTTGCAAATCATCATCCTTCTTGGTCTCTCATTCTTCTACTAGCGGGTTATATTGCATATTGTCTCAAATGGTTTCTAAGGGCATCGATAGAAGATCATATGTCTGGAAATCCGATCAAGTCAAAATTCGCTTCACTAATTCTAACACTCAGATGGCCCTTAGTCCAATTAGGAAACTATAATTGAAACTATATTCATCTTAAAGTCCCTTTTAACATGCTAGCTACACCAGAGACTATTGGCCAATAGCTGTTCCAACCAAAACAGACAAGTCAGCAGACTAAGCACTTCAATTAACAGCGATTGAACTCACTTTTCCATCTAAAACACCACCTTATGTTATACACTAACATTAAAACACAAATCAACAAGATTAACTTCCAAATGAATATAAAGCCTAAAAGTCCAAGAACTGGAAACAAGTAAAGAGGTTGTATTCACCGGAAAAAGTCAATAACACCCATGCTATTCGCTACTGATTTAAGGCCTCCACGTGATCCCAAATGCATGTTTTGCTTTACAGATTGTTGTGAACAGAATAAATGATAGGTGAAAGTCAAGGTGCGGGAAGCGAGGTTAAGATGGTCCAAGCATGTGATGAGGGGCATCCCGGTGCGGAGGTGTGAGAGATTGGCTAGGGATGGATTCAGGTTAAGAAATACTGGTAGGAGGTAATTAGACATGATATGGAGCAGTTTCATCTTACCAAGGACATGACCCCAGATAGGAAGGTGTGGAGGATGTGAATTAAGGTAGAAGGATAGTAGGGAGGAATGCATCCTTTCTAATGGGTAAGACTTTGTTATGGTATTTGTGCTAGTAGTCATAGTGCTAGTCTTGTTTCTAAGTGTGTTATTGTTTGTCATATTATTTGGTGCTAGTCTTATTTATTTTACTAGTTTAATCGCACGTGCCTAGCACGTGTAATCTTTGATTATTTAAAATTAGATGATTTTGTCTATTGTGAAGGCTTTTAATGAAACGTAAAAAATTTAAATCACTTCTCAAAGATCCTTCGCACTTTAATATAATATTGTAAACATAACATATGTTTTATTTTTACATATATTTTATTGTAAGCACATATATATTTTACCACCAGAAATTTCAAGTGGTTAATGGATCGTCACTTTTGCGTTTGTAATGCAATACCTCCTTTCATTGTTGCATAATTATTTCTTTATTTTTCTATATTTAAAATCTTTCCTTATTTTTAAATTTAAATCTTTTAAAAAAAAATTGATTACTTAAAACTTTTAAAATTTGGTACTTCGTATATTTTTCTTATTCTAACACTTCTATATTTATTTCTAGATTTTTCAATCTTATTAAAATCAACTTTAGTTGATTTTGAATTCATAAACTACAACTACAACAACAACAACAACAAAAAACTCAGTGTATTCCCACATAGTGGGGTCTGAGGAGGGTAAGATGTACGCAGTTCATACCACTACCTTCGAATTCATAAACAAATGAAAAAGATATTAGTTGTCATTAATTATGATGACTTCTAATAAGGAAAGATTTTACTATAAATATTTTATTAATTTTCAATTTTGCAAATATTAGGAAAATAGTGAAAAGACATTTTATCTAAACCAGAAATTTTTAATGAAGGACAAAAAATTCAACAACATTTCTAAGGCCCTTTACACTTTTAATATAGTATAGATTATCTAGTGTGTTAATACCTATTGTTTCGTGTTCCTTTACTATTTCTTTTTTGGACTGTTTTTGTTTTGATTCGGGGTTTTATTGGAAACAACCTCTCTATTTTACCTCTGAGGTAATTGTATGGACCGCATACACACACCCTCCCCAGACCCCCACTTTGTGGGAATATACTAGGTTTGTTGTTGTTCTTGTAGTAGTATTCTTCTAGAACACTAGCTAAGCTAATCATGTTAGTTCCCTTCAATAAAATCAATAAGCTTCTTGATTGGTTCTCTACATTCAACAATGAAAATTCAAAAGGCGGTTCATTCTCAACTATTTCCTCAGAAATCGATAGAAAATAATTGCCTAGGCTTCTGTCCATTCTTCACCTTTTTCCACTCTCTGACTCGGAAAAACACAACATGTACAGTATGATCTATCATACCTCTACAAAGCAAGGAAGCAAAGTAGCACCTCTCCATAGCCCCTCTATAATTTATTCGTGTCAAGTGCACACACGAGAGAGAGAGGGGAGGAGGGAGGCAGTCAGTTCTAGACACAAGAAGTGGGGAAGACAGATATTAGGGGAAAAGAAGGAAATGAGAACTGATGGGGAATAATTGGATTGGGCCTTTTAGCTGGTTGGGGGAAGGGGGACGCAATTAGCTCCTAATATCTAAGGTGACTGAAAAGGAAAACATTAAGACAGGTTGAAGGTTCCTCTCTAGTTGATAGCCAAATGCTTCAGTCACTGTTTGCTTTCCTTTTTCTTTCTGTTTGTTTGGCGGGTACTGGTTTAAAAACTTCTTTTTGAGTCTTATATGTACATAGCAACGAGCAATATCACAAGCTTTAATATTTTTTCATTTTTTATAGTGGTTAATGAAATGGGTTGAGAACCACGAAGTTTCAAGTTTCCTCGGAGGCAAAAAATTCTGGATGATGTTTTCGCATCCATGTCTTGGTAGATAGAATTGCTGATAATTGTACTGGTGGGGGATAAAAAGTACCCCTTGTAATTGATGGAGGTACCCGCAAGGTGGCTGGACACCGCACTTATCAAAAAGAACACAATTAATTCATAATTTGTGGGGAAATTCAGTGGTCTATAACTTGTATTCATTCAAGATTTGAGTTTAGGAGGAAAATAATAAAAATGGACCTGTACGTATAATGGTAGGATCATAATAGTCCTCTAAGTATGCACTAAAAAATTATGGCCTTTTAAGTTTTTTAAAAGTAACACTTTTAATGTCCGCAAAATATTTAACCATAATTAACTGGGTTTGTTGTTGTTTTGTTGATGTTTTGTTAGATTTGACGAAAATAGTGAGGAAAAAAAATGTAACCATAAACGCCATAAAAGTCCCATCAAATCCTAAAATATGCAACACAAAAAATTGCACTAGACACTAAAAAGATTCTTTAAAAAAAAAAAAAAAACAGAAATTACACCTCAAAAAGTTGCATCAACCTCTAGAAATAAGTCAAAGCAGCAAAAACTAAAAAATTAACTCTAAATGTGAATTTGCGGTTATTCCTTTTTTTTTTTCACAGCTCTCCTCAAATCTACCGGACAAAGTTCGGTAAACATTTGACAAAGACAAAGTGTTAATTTTTGGAGAATATAGAGGACCAAATTGTATCAAACATAAGAGACCATTTTAGTCATTTTCTCAAGTTAAAGATATCCAAATATTATGAGAAGTGCATATTGATTGTATCTGATCATTGAAGAATAAGCTATTTTCCAAATTTCGGCACAGTTACAGCTACAACAACATACCCAATATATTCTTAAAAAGTGGGTTTGGAAAGGGTAGAATGTATGCAGTCTGTACCACTACCTCATACTCATAGGTAAGACAGAAAGGTTGTTCTGATAGACCCCCGACTCAAGACAAAAAAGTCTAAAAAAAGACATAATATAAGAACAAGAAACAATAGGTAGTAACACAATAATAGACGATTACAAAACAAGACAACCACAAAATAACACTACAATCGATCTACCCAAAACAACAGACATAATCAAAACTGACTACTAGCACAGATAACAAAATAAAGCACTCCTACCTACTAGCAAGGACGCACTCCTTCCTACTAATATTCTACCCTAATTTGCATCCTCCACACCGTTCTATCTATGGTAAGTTGTAACTGCTCTATGTCATGTCTAATCATATCCCTCCAATATTTCTTCGGTCTACCTCTACCTCGCCTGAGTCCATCCCTACCCAAACTCACACCTTCGCATTGAGGCATCCACGAGCCTCCTCATCACATGCCTAAACCATCTCAACATCGCTTCTAGCATCTTGTCTTCCACCAACGTTACTACCACATTGTCTCGAATAACCTCATTTCTAGTCCTCTCTCGTAGTAAACCCACATATCCATCACAACATCCTCATCTCTGTCACCTTTATCTTTTGGATGTGAGTTATTATTGACTAGCCAACACTCCGTCCCACACAACATAGTTGGTCCAACCGCCACTCTATAAAACTTGACTTTAAGTTTAAGAGGCACCTTTTTATCACACAGGATTAATGCAAGACTCCATTTTGTCCACCCTGCATCAATACAGTGTGTGACATCCTCGTCAATCTCTCCATCTCCCTGGATCATAGATCCAAGATGAAATTGTCTCTTTTTAGAATGGACTAAGAATCCAGCTTCACTACCACATAAACCCTAGACTCTAGGGTTTTTCTCCGAACCTCCAACTTAGCATGAACTCCTCTATCGGTCTTGTCAATCAAAACTACATCAACAGCAAATAACATACATAATGGCACATTGGCACCCCACCTTGAATTTGTCGCGTCAATACATCCATCATCAAAGCAAACAAAAACCGACTAAGGATCGATCCCTGGTGCAACCCCATCAATCCAGGAAAGTGCTCAAAGTTTCCTCCCACAATTCTTACACAAGTCTTGGCTCAATCATACATCTCCTTAATCAATCTAGTATACACCACAGGAACACCTGTGGCCTCCAAGCATCTCCGAAGAATCTCCCTCAAGCCTTCTCTGGATAGGTGAACACCGTGAGTAAGTCCTTGGTTTCCCTACATTGCTCTACCAATCTCCCTACCAGATGAATGGCTTTTGTAGTCGACCATCCTAGTATAAATCCGAACTGATTTTCAAAAATAGTGACGATCCTCCTCGACCTCAACTCAACTGTCATTTCTTAAATCTTTATAGTATGACTTAACAACTTGATACCACTATATTTGTCGCAATTCTAAATGTCACATTTGTTCTTGTACAATGAAATCATTGTACTACATCTCCAAGCTTCGGACATTTATCGTCCTGAAAATGACATTAAACAACTCGATGAACCACTCCATGTCTACCCTGCTTGTGCTCTACTGAAGATTCACCGAAATCAAATATGGCACAGTTGCTCTACCCCTACGCATCCTACAAATAACACTCTTAACCTCCCCAACCTTTATGTCTACAATAACCATAATCGTAATGCCTCTCTGAGTGCTCCAAGTCCCCGGCACAATGCGTTTGTCCCCTGCTACGCTCAAGAGATTATGGAAGTATGAATGACATCTCCTCCTAATGGGTACCTCGTCTACCAATACTCCGCCATCCGCACTCTTGATGTACACTTCACTTGGTAAAGGTCACAAGCTCTTCGCTCCCTCGCCTTGGCTAGCCTGTGTAACTCCTTATCTCTGTTTTTATCTTCTAATACTCCGCCATCCTCACTCTTGATGTACACTTCACTTGGTAAAGGTCACAAGCTCTTCGCTCCCTCGCCTTGGCTAGCCTGTGTAACTCCTTATCTCTGTCTTTATCTTCTAATACTCCGCCATCCTCACTCTTGATGTACACTTCACTCGGTAAAGGTCACAAGCTCTTCGCTCCCTCGCCTTGGCTAGCCTGTGTAACTCTTTATCTCTGTCTTTATCTTTTAATTCTTTGTGCAAGCTTTGGAAAGTTGTTTTAGCAACTGTAACCCTTAACTTTGCCTCCTTCCTAACCATCTCATACTACTCCTTATTCATCCGTTTCTTCTCCTCGGTCATAAGTTCCACTAAATTCTCATAAGCCCCCCTTCTTTTCCTCCACCTTCCCTTATACTTCTCTATTCCACCACCAGTCCCCTCGACGCTTGCCAAACCGACCTCACGAGACACCCAACACCTCTCTAATTGTTTCCCTAATGCAAATGGCAGTCTTCTCCCACATACTGTCTGCATCCCCGCTACTACGTCAAGCCTCCATATCCATCAATTTCTTCCGCATCTCTGGGGCAATAGGCATAGTCAAGCTACCATATTTGATCCTAGGTCAATCATCCACAAACCTTTTTTTCCTCTTCTTCTTGATCTCCAAAATCCAACACCAAAAGTTTATGTTGGGTCGAAAAATTCTCACTTGGGATAACCTTAACAGTCTTTACAAACACCACTATCCCCCTTCCTAAAGTCTATCTGAGTCTTCGCCACCAAACTACGGACCCATATACATGAACTTCTTCCCTATCTCCTAGGCATTAGTCATAATCAATCTACCCTATTTGATCCAGGGTATCATCCACAAACCTCTTTTTTCTCTTCTTCTTGACCTCCAACAAATCCATTAGTAAAAATTTGTGTTGGGTCGAAAGATTCTCCCTTATGATAACCTTACCACTATCCCCCTTCCTAAAGTCTATCTAAGTCTTGGCCACCGAACTACAAAAGGTAACCAAGTATTCCTCCTTGGGGAAGCTCAAACTCGCTACCATCAACCCAAACTCTCGAGCAAAATCCAAAAAAGAAGCTTAACCTCTATTTCTCTCCCCGAAACCAAAGCCTCTATGCACATCATCATAACTCCTCGATAATGACCCATGTGCCCATCAAAAACCTCCCAAAAGCTTCTAGGTGTTAGGCACACCTCTCATTGCCTCGTCCAAAACCTCCCAAAAGCTCTTCTCCTCCTCCTAATCCAAGCCCGCTTGCATAGCGTATGCACTAATAATGTTCAAAGTAGACCCTCCAATGACCAACTTAATCAACATCATCTTATCGATAAACCTCCTAACCTCTTCCACTTACTCCTAAGCTCTTCATCTACTAAGATTCTTACCTTATTCCTATTCCTCGCACCTCCTGAGTACCACAACTTATAATCGTCCACATCCCGCGCCTTAGTACCTATCCATTTGGTCTTCTAGACACAAGACTATATTTATCCTCCTCTTCCTTAGAATCTTCTTTAGTTCTATAGACTTTCCTTGTAAAGTCCCTATGTTCCAAGACCCTACTCTCAACCTAGCAGCTACCTTAACCCACTACCACTCTTGTCCCCCACCCTCGCCCTCAACCCTAACCCCAACCCCAAGCCTAAACCCAACCTCGACCTTTACCCTAATCCCAACCAATGAGATGACCTAGTCTACCATCATCCACCAAAGCCACTAAAGAAAGTGCAAGCCAAATACTAAACCAACTAATATAAAGTATAACTACAACACAGGAAGTACGAACAAGATGGGGCTAAAAGACATTAGATCAATTCAGGAAATATAGTGCAGAACCACAATAATCAAGAATAAAAATAATCAAGAACTACAATACCAATCAAGATCTACTAGACGGGAAGAATGGGAATATGACAGGAAAATAAAGAGGCAATAAGTGTTTTCAGAATACACAACCAGCAGAAAGCAAAATAAAAGTAAATAATCAACGAGTAAATATACCAAGTATACTAAAAGGAACAAATTTAGAACTCTATAGTACCCTAAACACAACAAGCCAGCAAGCAAGAACAAACAATGGCTGAAAAGCAACAAATTTCAATCTAAAAAGTCTACCAAGAAAATAATATCACAAGAAATCTCAAGTAAAGCTGGAAGAAATAAAGATTCATGGATAGAAATCGCCGGGATTATGCTAGGAGAAAAGGAGGACGGATTTCTTGCTCGATTTGGTGAATTCCGACAAAATTTGGTGCAAAAATTGGTATTATAGTAGGTATTATACTTCCTCTAAAATTGGATCACCTATAAAGAAATGTATTTTCTTTTCATACTCACTGTGGCACTAGTTCATCTTCATTCTGAAGTCTGATTTTAATAAGACTAAAGAGAGAAAGCTTGACTCCCTGACAACCAAAAGAGACAGAAGCTCCTCTCCCTGCTACACAATACACCCTTACTTTCTCTTCTACAAACAGTTTCTTCATGTCCACCTTACCCGTCAAATTTATGCCAATATTAATCATTATTCATATAACAACATGACCCGATGCCACTTCAAATCAGTAGGCATTCTATCAGCTGGCAAACATGAGCGATCAACAATTTTCCAGCAAATCTAGATGGATAATACATCAAGTTTGAGTCAACATCTCTTCTTGCCTTTTGTAGTTGTGAAAAATATAGGTGAAGAACAACACAAAAGTTGTATTCATAGAATTCATAACCAAGGAAAAATTGGCATGGACTGTATTATTGATTTCTGCCAATAAAGTAACAAGAGAATCTATGGACACTAAAATCACAAGTTGGTTTTTTGCTCGTCTTTGTCCAATTTGATTGTTTTATGCCTACAACATACCCCTTACTTTCGAGGAAGTCCGCTTTTAATTTAAAAGTCTAACCTTTTTGTTTTTTTATGTGTGTGGGTGGGTGGGGTGGGGTGGGGGTGAGGGGTTCCACTCCGGCGACTGTGGCCGGAATTATATCACTGGGGGATAGTAGCATATACGACAACGCAGGTTTCAAATCTTACGAAATCACTAGGTGCAAAGAAGGTGCAGATACATGGTATTATTTGACAAGAGGAAGTAGGAACTTAATGAGGAGGGTGAAGATAAGCATTAAAGTTCTGAGATGGTTGGTCTCTGTTTATATTGAGCATCTAAGGTGCAGGGGAATGTAATTAGGAGATGGAATTTAAAGGATCACATCTCAGAATTTTATTGCTCTCTTAAATTACAATGAAAATGGCCGATATGTCAGTTTTATTGCTATTCAAGGACAGAACAAATCTGTCATTATTACACCGAAAACATCGTACAAAGGGGGTTGGGGAAACATCGCTCATAAAATAGAAAAGTTCATATATGAGCCAACAATAGAGCCTACAACAGAACAGAAATCACAAAGAAACACCGAAAGGCATATGGATATCTCCTTCAGAGAGGCATTCAAAAGTAATCGATGGACGACGGAACCCACGAAGAAGGCACAGGTGCAAGCAATAGGCACTCGCATAAGGGTACTGAATGGAGCAACGACATCGGAGGCAGATCTACTGAATAGATGCATTGTCGGCAAATTTCACAACTCTCTACAGGAGTTCCCTACTCTAAACGATGTAAGAAGATGGGCATGCAACACATGGAAATCAGCCATAGGTGTCGGTGTCTTCGCTATGAACGATGAACAACTTTTGTTTGAACTTTCATCAAGAGTTGCAGCAGAGCATGTCATGGCAGAGGTCTAGGTCTGGAAGAAGATGAATCTAAGCCTTGAATGGTGAGACCAACTAAAGGGTGCTGGCCGGAAGAAATGACGAGAGATTAGGTGTGTTTAAGAGTTCTAGGACTACCTCTGGGCATATATCCCAGAAAATCTTCAAGCAAATCGGAGACCAGTGTGGAGGTTTAATCGAGACTGAAGAAGAAACAACACTGAAAAACCACCTACACTGGGCCCACATCAAGGTAAAGGGAGACGGGAGGATGGTGCCGAGGGAAATGTTCACCAGTGAAGGCTATGTCTACCAGATTCCGATCTAGTGTGAAATTCCGGTGACCGTCAGTAAAGAGGAGAAGAAGAGAGAGGAAGACCAGATCGGACCAGCGAGTAATAAAGGCTTTGTACCCACTACGGTGAAGGATCCAGAAGTCCACAGATCAGACCACGTGGGGACTTCAACAGCTGGCAAAATTTAAATTGGAAGACACGTGAGTGGTCACGCGAGTCAAATTTAAAAGAGAAAGGACCATTACGGGCTACTGCTGGCAAAATCAATAAAAGGGTTTTTATGGGCCGAGAAATTTCAGGCCCAACAAAAAAGAAGCCAAATTATCAAAGATCTAAAGCCCGAGAGATGGACATAATTAATATTGAGATCATGGCCAAGTTGATGCAAATCTCTACACACAATAGCTTTGAGAAGCTGGAACCAGAAGATAAAGGAAAAATATTTTCTTCAGTGTGATCAAAACGATGAAGGGGGATTGAAGGAAGCAGAAACAGTTATAGTTGCAGTAGAAGTTGGAGAGGCAGGAAACACAACTAACACAACTAGACATGCACGGAGAAATTAACAGTGATACCTCAGAAGATGCCATCCTTTTGATGATAGAATCATCAACAGAAGACATTACTCAATCAAGGAGTACACTGAGTTGGATTAGAAAACGTATAATCAGACTGAGTGCAAAATTTGGGGTTGAATTTAGAGGTGAGAAGAAAGCAGAAGTCTCTTCATGAAGATAGACAACAATAAGCAGGAAAATAAAGAAACCAAGGGGGTACAATCAGTTACTGAAGTTACTGAAAAAACATGGGAAATGAGCTGAAAGGTCTAGAGTTGGATACTAAGTCCATGAGTTTTGGCACTAGAAGTAGAGGAGGATATCTGGCCATAAAAGATCGATGAAACTAACTACAGTATCCTGGAACCTAAGGGAGATGAAATTGTGCTAGGAAAAGGGTAGTGATAAAAAATATCTTGAAAACTTGGAAGGCAGATGTGGTATGTTTTCAGGAGAAAAAAGTGGAAGGAGAAATCACAGACATAGTCAAAGAAGTATGGGGAAAAGGTGGGTAAACTACATAGTCAAAGAAGTATGGGGAAAAGGTGGGTAAACTACGCTCAACTGGAGGCTAGCAGAATTACGGGTAGTATAGTTATCATGTGGGATAAGAGCATGTGAGAGGGAAAATTAGTAATGTGGGGAGGTATTCTGTAGCCTGCAGCTTCAAAGGGAAATGCCAAGATTTCAGTTCATCTTACAGGAGTCTATGCTCCAAATGAAAGAGAGGAGCAGGAAGAAACTTGGTGGGAAATCGGAGCAGCCAAAGGTCTAGTTACAAGCCGTGGGTCCTTTGTGGTGACTTTAATACTGTTAGACATCCATCGGAAAAGAAAAACTGCAGCAGAATCAACAAAGGCATGACAGATTTTTCAAATTTCATCGAGGACATGGAGCTGGTGGACAATTGTGGACATAGAATTGTTAGGAGGGATGTCCGGTAGGGGACAGACACACAACAACTTCCAGACTGGACAGAATACTTTTCTCTGAAGAATAGGAATCAAATTTCAATAATATAAGGCAGAATCTAATGCCTAGAGTAAGCTCTGATCACTCGCCTATAATGTTACAATGTGGTGATTAGGAGAACATTAAATCTTATTTCAAGTTTGAGAATTGGTGGTTGGAGACGGAGGGCTTCAATTAGAGGCAGTAGAAATAACCTCTAGACTAACTCTGAATATGAAATTTGAAAACATAGCCAACAGGGGAAAAATCACATGGAGGCAAAGGTCCAGGGCGGTATGGTTAAAGCAAGGGAATAGCAATACTGGTTTTTTCCATAGAACTGCCAATGCATACAAGAGTACAAACACAATTGATAAGTTAATAAAACTAAGAGGTGTGATCCGAACAAAAGCAGAAGAGGTTCATGAGGAGATAATAAGTTACTATGAGAAGTTATATTCTGAACCAAAAGATTGGAAACCACATCTTGACATGAGGAATCGTCCAATCATTGGAGAAGAGGAAAATAGCTTACTTACGGCACATTTAGGCAACAAGAAATTCTGGAGAGTATAAAAGCATATGCAGGTGACAAAGCACTAGGCCCTGACGGTTTTTCCATGGCTTTCTTTAGCCAATGTTTGGAAACCATCAACACTGGCCTAATTGCAGCAGTACAAAATTTTCACAAGGAAGAAATATTCGAGGAGAGCATCAATGCCACATTTGTGGCTCTAATACCTAAGAAAGTAGAGGCTATGGAGTTGAATGATTTCAGACCTATAAGCTTGGTAGGAGGGGGGTACAAGATCATAGCCAAGCTCATGGCAAAAAAATTGAAGAAAATTACACATTCTTGTGGACAGACGACAAATAGCATTCATAAAGAAAGGCAAACCATGAATGTAGTGTTGATAGCAAATGAGTGTGGGGAGTCCAGACAAAGAAGCAAAAAGTTGGGGTTAAGCTAGACATACAGAAGGCCTACAACCACTTGTATTAGAACTTGTTGATCCTTATGATGCAGAGAATAGGATTTGGAGCTAAATGGATCAACTGGGTGAAATATTGTATTAGCACAGTCGAATTTTCTGTATTAATTAATAGAACTCAAGATGGTTTTTTCCCTTCACAGAGAGGAGGGGCATGAGACAGGGAGACACTTGTCTCCCTTCCTTTTTATCCTAGCAATGGAAGGACTTAGCAACATGATCCAAACAACCAAGGAAAGAGAACTAAGGGTGATTTTCATCATATTTGAAGCAGTTTTTGGTTTACACATCAACTGGAGAAAGAGTTGCATTTATCCTATAAATGAAGTGGCGGAGGTGGACAATTGGGCAGCAATTTTGGGTGGCAAAGTAGGTGAGCTACCAACCATATATTTAGGCATGCCTTTGGGAGCGACAGGCAAGTCTAAATGGATTTGGAATGGGGTAAATGGAAAGTGTGAGAAGAAGCTTACCCAATGGAAGAGTCAATACCTCTCTTTAGGAGGTAGATTAAATATGATTAATAGTGTGCTTGATGCACTTCCGGCATATATGATGTCTGTTTTCCCAGCACCAAATAATGTGATAAAGATGATAGATGCTCTAAGAAGAAACTTACTCTGGCAGGAGAATGAAGACAAGAAAAAATTTCACTTGGTCAAATGAAAGGTGGTAACAAAAAGCAAGAAACGAGGAGAAATGGGGATTAGGGATATGAAAATGCAAAATAGAAGTCTAATGATGAAATGTCTTTGGAAATGTGTTACAGGGGAAAATGTGTTATGGAAAGTGGTAATCAGGGCAAAATATAAAACGAAAGATAGGTTGATAACAAAGATAGTGGTTACTCCATACGGATACAGCATTTGGAGATCCATTAGGAATCTCTGGCCACTAATCTTATCTAGGATTAGTTTCAAATAAGGAATGGTTAGAAAGTATGATTTTAGGAGGATAAATGGATAGATTAGAGGCCCCTGAAACAACCGTACCTAGACATTCACATCCTAAACCTACAGCAACAGGCCAAGGCCACTGTATCTGAAATGTGGACAAGACAGGGATGGAATTTGCAGCTTAGAAGAAATTTAAATGACTGGGAGATGGAGAGGATAGGTATTTTCTACAATACTATGGAACAGTTTAACAATCTAACGGGGGAAGAGGACATAGCAGTATGGACGATTGGCAGTAAAAGGGTTTTTAGTGTAAACTCTGGATACAAAGATCTCATCATCTCACAAGGGAGAAGAATTCTGGCCATGGAAGATGATATGGAAGGTCAAAATCCCTTACAAAGTCAACTTTTTCTCCTGGTTGTTGGCTAAGGAAGCAATGCTACACAAGAAAATATGACGAAAAGGGGTTTCCAACTATGTTCTAGATGTTATTAATGTGGGGAACAAGCAGAGACAGTTAACCATCTCTTTTTACATTGTAAATGGGCGGATCAGCTTTGAGAAAGATTACTTGGGAAAACCAAAGAACATTGAAGGTTTTTTAAAGTGTTGGATCAGAGTAGGAAATACTACAGAAAAGGAGGAGAGATGAAAGATTGTCCCAACATGTATATGGTGGACAATATGAAAATTAAGAAATCAAAGATGTTTTGAGGGCAAACAGAACAATTTATGAATTGTTTAGCTCTTTATTATTTTTGGTGTGAACAAAAAATGTTAAGACAGGCAAAAGATATAAATTTATGACACTCTAGACTACTTGTAACAAAAAGTACAAATAGGAATCAAATAGTTTATGTAATACTTTTGGAAGGGAGACTACATATTTTGATGCAGTACACCTATGGATATATAGAAAAAAAGTTACCTTTCTCAAGAAAAAAATATAGGTGAAGAATATTATTAAATTATTCTAACAATATTATTACAATGAGACTAAATAGACAAGACATTCCAATCCTTTTCCAAGTAGGATACTACATTAGAAGCCGTTTCCAAGTAGGATTCTATATACTATTCTTATTCCTACTCATATCAAGCTGGTACATATAGGTTATATATATCAAGCTTGTTATGGATGTAACTAATACGAGGATTAGTGAGGGACTTGGTTAAAATATCTGCAGGAAAACTAGTACGAATGTCTGGGTGATCACAGTTGAAAAAGGAACAAGCTGAAAAAGTGATCGAAAAAGTAGTAAACGTCTCCAAAAAGTCGATTGACCCTGGAAATTTGTCGAAAATTGGTATAAAATATATGGGTCTTCTCGAAATCAAGAGATGAGTAGATCTTAAACAAGAAAGTCCCTGAAAAAACAAGTTGAAACATGCTCATGCGCTGGCTTATTAGATTGGACAATGGAAAAGTGATCAATATCTGAGAAAAATTATATGGGTAGGGTGGGATTGATGGCACGATCCTACCGAGAAAGAACTTATATGAGTAGGCTCAGAATGACGACACAACACTACTGGAAAACAAAAATTATATGGATAGGGTCGGAATGATGGCACGACCCTACTGGAAAGCATAAATTATATCGGTAAGGCCGGAATGACGGCACGATCTTACTAAGAAAGAGATTATATGAGTATGGTCGAAATGACGGCAGAACCCTACCGAAAAATAAAAATTATATGGGTAGGATCGGAATGACGACACGATCCTACTGGAAAACAGAAACTATATAGGTACGACCGGAATGACGGTACGACCCTACTGAAAAAGAGAAATTATATAGGAAGGGTCGGAATGACGACATGACCCTACGCAAATCAAATTTGAGGAGTCACTTTAAAGACGTATGAAACTACGAAAATCAGATCTGAGGAGTAACCGTAAAGACGCATGCTACTATGCAATTCAGATATGAGAAAGTAGTCCGAAAAGATGATACTACGCAAATTAAATATGAGGGAGAGATGCACGGTGCTATGCAAATATGATATGAGAAAGTAGCCACAGGATAAATGCACGATGCTACGCAAATCAAATATGAGAAAATAGTCACCAAAAAGATACACGGTGACCCAACTTTTGCTAACATAATCATTCGCCAGACGAGCGGCAAATATATATTATAGCCGCCCGCCGGCAGCGGAGACTTTGATTCTTTACCAAGATCATGGAAGCTTTATACCACTTGTTGGTTCGAATTCAAGAGGGCGTCATGCTACAGCTAATAGTTGCAAATCAGACGACAAAGAAAACAATACTAAAAAGCATAAAATTATTATATATTTTGGCCAATTGGCCTACATATTATAAAACCTAATGTAAAAGAAATCATAATAACTTTAGAGAACCCCCACCTCCAAAACAAAACTCTCAAATCTTAAAGGACTACATTGTGAATGTTATTGTGTTATGTTATGTGTCTTCTATTTATAGAGATCCAAAATTTTTCCTCTAAGAAAGAGGTTAGCCAAATATGGAAGAGTTTGATATTCTCCTTTTAGGAAAAGCAAAAGTAATTATGCTATTATTTTTATTTTCCTACAATAGAAAATTAATACTCAAATTTGATAAGAAAATCAGGGCTAAAAATTCTAACAAATCTCCCCTTCTTGGGTTGATTTTCTTGACAAAATTTCATCTACCTTCTTCACAAGTGTAATTATTGTTCTTCACATAATCTTCATATGTCGCTTGGCATGCTTAAAAATTGAGCTTTTTGGGGTTAAAAGTATATGACCCCTTTCAAGTTAAAACTATTGAAGCTCTTTGAGGATTAAAAGTGAGCTTTATTTTTAAAAATGTTGTAGCAGGATTGTTGAAAATATGATTGACAACTGTCTATACATGTAATTTTGGACTCTTTTTTCTTTTTAGTTAAAAAAATCTTCACTATCGTCTAGTTGGATGCAACTTTAATCTTGACTTGTCTTCAATTTGAACCATCGAATTTTTGAAATATCGGCTCTAATGCCATGTGAAAAATATAAGTGAAGAATATTATTGAATTGTTTAACAATATTATTACATTGAGACCCTATTTAAAGACAATACATTCCAATCCTTTTCCAAGTAGGATTCTATATACTATTCCTATTTCTACTCATATTCTAACAGTTGTGGTTCATATTCTAGGCAAACTAAAGGAGGTTGGTAGCACAGGTGTCTGTGGCAAATAATATAAATTCTAGGTCCACATAAATAACATTATTTTAGATAAACAGGTCCATATAAATAATATATAAGCAAGCTCAGAAAACACTTATTCTTAAACAAGTTCTCTTATGCATTTTAAGAGTTGCTAATGATAAACTATGGCGGTAAAAACCGTTTTAGAAGTTTGGGTAAAATAAAACTTGCTACGTAGCACCTGATTCAAGTGAATAATAACACATTGAAATGAAGAAGAAAAATCACCTGCAGGATATTGCATAGCAGCAGAAATACGGCATATAGAAGGAATTGCAGACGGGTCTCTGGCACCAGCTCTAGCAGTCAATATAGCAGCATTCTTTTCAGCAGCAGCAACGGCTTCTGGTCCAGTAGATCCACTGACACCCATAGATTCCAATAGAGCCTATAAGAATGAAACAAAGTGTCATGAGTACATGAGAGGAGACAGCGCAAATGTAAACTGCAATAGGTTAAGATGATAATATAAAACAGAATAGCGACTGATATTTACTAGTCATTTCGTTTGTCAAATTATAACTTATCATTTCTGATCTTTTGGCTTACCTCAAATATCCAGAGAAAAAAATAGATAAATAAATAGAAAAAACTCCTTCATTTGTCTTGTGTGTTTAGCAGGGAGGCGAACGATATACTTAGTTATTGCCAGCTGAATACATTCTAGCCATCAACAAACCCAGAAGCTTTCATATATACAACTTATCAGGAAAGAAAGAAGAAAAAATGTATATCCACATATGCATATATCTACATATATACACATTTTTTCTGTATGCATATACCATGACCTAATAAAGGATGTCCCTATTAGTAATAAATATTTTGATAATTGCTCGTGGTAGGAGTTCTCATCATGAGATATATGTTGTGCCTGTGACAAATAAATATCAATGTCAGTGCTGAGAAAATGGAAAAGACCCCCTTCATAAAATTGTTAAAAGGCTTGTAAACAAGAAATTCTAGTACAAAAAGAAGATATTTTTGATGTTTTAGATTACTTGTAAGAATTAGTTTCTGTTGGGAATTTCTGATAGCTTGTAAACTTTTGTAAGGAACTACATTTTTTCGATGTATTATTATGCCTAGTGAATATATAGAGTAACTGTTGCCATCCTCAAAAGAAATAATTGTTAAAGGCTTGTTTGAAAAGCACTTAAACCCTCTAGTTCAGTTAAAACCAGGTTTTGAGCTCTGCTCACTTAGGTGGTGCTTTACTTCAGGAGTTAAGGTGCTATGGTGTGTGTCTGATCACTTATGAACTATGTCTTTAAAAGCACAGTACTAGAGAAGAAATACAATTGATAAACTGATATGTTAATTGTTAAAAAATTGCTTAAGAACTAAAATTTTAGTGTGAGATAATTAGCTAGAAAAAAACTTAAGCTACATCTTGTGATCTCAACTAAAAAAGTAGTTGCTTTAAAACTTGATTGACATGATTTTACTTGAACATAGCTTGCTTTGTCCAAACAGGAGAAGCTAATTGTGGCCTAGAATTTTGAGGAAAAGAATCATAGGTAACACCAGTTTTTCAAGTTTAATTTGTAGTAATATTGGCAATCACATCAATTTATGACAGAAATCTACCTTTCTTTAATAATACCTCTGGTGAATACATAGAAGAGTTTCTCATTGACTTAATTAAAAATGTTCAAGAGGTGTTCCTTATATAAGAGTCTTAGGCTATGTGTAATATGGTAGATAAACGATCCAATACTAATAAGGTAAGGAAATAATCTATATTAAAATATAGAATACCCTATGATATCATATATAACAAGAAGTTACACAGTGCATCCCCACAAAGTGAGGTCTGAGGAGGGTACAGTGTACGCAGTCCATACCACTTTGTTTCCGATAGACCTCTGGCTCAAGACAGATAGCAGTATAACAAACAAAAAAAACATAAAAATAAACAACAAAATGGGATAACACACCGCTAGATAATAAAAGAAACAAGACACCAACAGAGTAATGCTATAATATTCTATATGATTTTCTTTTGAGTACAATGAATCTAAACACATATTGCTTGATAACATGCACCCCCAAATTCAAAGTGAGGAACCAGCTTGAGACTGGTTACTTTGCTAATTTATTCACTCAAGATGTGCACCTAGTTTCCAAAGCATTAAAATATAAACCTTAAAAAAAAAACCATAGAAGTAAATAATTAGCAATCAACGTAGCAACAGATTCCACTAGTATTCAGAAAGAAAGCTGTTTTCACAAATCTATCTTAAAACCAAGCAGTGTAAACACCTCTTTTAAATTTCTTTCTTGCTGAGCAAAAAACTCATTTATTAGATTTGAAGATTAGTGAAAATCTACAAACCTGGGGTGTTGATGGAAGCATGTAAAGTGTATTATCTGGAGTTCGATAAAATGCTGAAACTTCTTGCTCAATAAGATCTTTTGCATTGTGTGATATATCTAAAAGCACAATGCAAGCAGGAATTATAGTACTTGATGAATAATCCCTCACGGCTAACGGCTGCTGACTCCAAAATTCTGCAGCATCCTACACAGTGACAGGGAAAATTTAAGTAATCAAACAACAACATACCCTGTGAATTCACACAAGTAGGACTTGGGGAGGGTAGATTGTACACAGACCTTACCACTACCTCTTGGAGGAAGAGAGGCTGTTCCCAAGAGACCTTCGGCCCAAGCACAACAAATCCAAGTACGAGAAGAAGAAAACAACGAATAAAACATAGCAATTAATAAGGAAAGCAGTGCAAAGCCTACACGAAAGAAAAAATAACCACAACAAAATAATATGGTGATCGAAACACAACATACAACATATGATGATAGATATCAAAAGCAAGAACTACAAGGATGCCACAAAAACTATGACAGACACCAACCACCCTAAACCTCCTAAAGGCACAACACTTCACTCCCTGCTAACCTTCTACCCTAATACGCATCCACACCTTCCTATCTAAAATCATGTCCTCGGTAATAAGAAGTTGCACCATATCTTGTCTAATCACCTCTCCCCAATACTTTTTAGTCCTCCCTCTACCTCTCCACGTACTCACTATAACAAGCCTCTCGCACCTCCTTACTGGGGCGGCTGCGCACCACCTCTTCACATGCCCAAACCATCTCAGTCTTGCCTCCCTCATCTTGTCCGGCACGGAGGCCACTCCCACCTTTTCCCCGACAACCTCATTCTTATTCCTGATCTTATCACTCCTAGTATGCCCACACATCCATCTCCGCATCCTCATCTCCGCAACGTGCATCTTCTAAACATGAGAGTTCTTAATTAGGCAGCACTCCACCCCATAAAACAAGGAAGGTCTAACCACCATTCTGTAGACTTACTTTTAAGCTTCGGTGGTACCTTTTTATCACATAAGACTTTGGTTGTAAGCAATCAACAAATTTACCACATTCTTCAGCTTAAACATAAATACATCAGCGGAACAGCTAATTTGTTAACAAATTGGAAAAATTCCAGTGAGGACTCAGTGACAAATATTGGGATAGACATTCATCAAGTTGAACATCGGTGCAAACCTACTCCTTCCACCCCATTTTGTTAAAACAAATGCTGGCCAATAAATAATCCAGTAAACCTTTCAAACAAGATCAAACAACCATATATGTTAAAACTTCAGTGTCATAACATGTACAACATTTTGGTACTGCACCTTCGAAAGCATCAATAAGAATCCTAGATGACACATCTCTTATACCTATCTTCACTCACTCCTCACACAAATGGGAGCAGAACTAGTACATTACAACTAGGTTGGGCTGCTGAAGACATATTAGTTATGCCAATAACTTCAGCATGTGATCCCTTCGCTTCAATTTTTATGACACTTACCATTTAGGGAAGTCCCAGAATATTTACACAATTCCATATCTATAAAACCTTTTTTTAGGAAAGTAACATGGGCTGTAATACATTTTTAAGAATTCAAAATCATTATACTATCCATTTAGCTTTTCAACCAGTAGTTAAGTTTATTTCGCCATTGATAATATAAAAATCTAAGTCAAATTAACATCTTAGACACAGTGACTAGTCAAATGTTGTCATAGAGAATAGAATTGACCATTGAGAGAGTAATAGAAAGTGATCATCTTGGTAATAGATCAACATGATTGTGAGCCCTGGGAAATTTCATATTTAGTTTCCAACAAAAATTATTTAGCCCATGTCTAAGGCTACACATGACCATACAGTAAACTCAAACATGATTACATGCTGAAGGAGTCCCATTGCATGCCTATCTGGTTTAGTGGTCAAAGAGCTCAAGTCAAACATAGACACAAATCAAAGCAATTCAAGTTAGTAGTTTCAACACACCTTAAGTAAATTTGAAAGGATTGGTATATCATGACCAAAAAGAAAGTCCCTAGCTTCGGTTTATTTATACTTTACAAAAGGTCGTAAACTATTTATCTAGGGGAAACTACATCAAGGTAGATCTTCAAACCGCAACAACATGCAAACCCCCACCCCTAAAAAAATAAATTAGAATAGAAGGCTGGTATCGTAACACACTGCACCACATAGATACGCATATTTACAGTCATACCATGCTTGCCTTAAGTAAGGCACTATAAATAGATTCCAGCTCTGATCTGCGAGCATCAAACTCTTCAATCTTCTTCCATTTCTTTCTCAAAGAATCTTCAGCTTCTTTTCTTTCCGCGCACAGTTTATTTAAACGTTGTATTTCAGACATCAGTGTGTTCACACTAGCTTTTAATCCAGCTGCTTCTCTTTCCTTTGTCCAGACCTCCAACTACAAAAAGAAGAAAATTGCTAGGACATCCCACAAGTACAAAATGAATAAGTAGGTTGAATACAGATAATTGAGCTAGAGAAGATTATAAGATTACACATAAGACCAGCATTTTTTAAACTACCAAGAGAAAGCACATATAAGTACACAAACTAAAGGAAAGTACATATTTTTTTTATAACAGAAAGGGGTCATATTTGCCTTTGTAATCTTACAAAAAGGTTGTATGTACCCCTCGTCATACTTTTTTGATATATTTGTCCTCGTCATCCAACTTTGGGCAAATATTTTCCCTTGGACAGTTAAGTTCCATTTCCTCACTTATTATTCTAAGTGGCACCTACGTGGATATATTTTCATCCTAATTAAAATTTGCTTTTAATTTTATTCTTCTACCCACCCATTATTACATCTAATCCGTATATTATCATTTAAACGCACAATAGAACATGCCAATGTCTAGCATATGCTATCAGTACTCCACAGCATAACACATTTGCTCATCTGTTTGGGGTTCTGTATATTTGTGTTAAACAGTGTTTGTGTGGAAAATAGAAAAAGTCGACCCATCTCATGGAATGCCCACTTGAAATTCTCCTTGTCTTCTTATTTTCTTTCCAACAACAAACTACGTTCATGCTTTATCCTCTTCCACTTTTTCTGAACTTTTAGTATCTCCCTTTTCACTTTCTATATACATATAAATGCCCTCTTACAGCTTTGACTAGGAGTTTGCTACTTAATGTCTTATTTTTGGCTGGGCATATTTCGGCTCAAACCGAAAGAACAGACCCAACCGAATATTTTTAGTTTCGGTTTTGGTTGTTTTAAAAAAAAAAATCAGTTGCTCGGTTTGATTTTTTTAAAAAAAAAAATCGGTTAATCAGAAAACAGAATTTTATATACTATTTGCAGCAATACAGAATATATGTAACATAATACCCAAGCCAGCCTATTAGCCCATTTCCTATGTACCCATGACTCATAACCCTTTAGTTCATTACTCCATTTACCCCAAATTCCCCAGTCAACTCTCACAGACCACAATTGTCGCAACTCTCAACCCCTCACGGCTCACTCTCATCTCTCACACAGTCACAGTCATCTCTCACTTTCAGCTCCAATGAGGCGACAACCATCGCCGACGGCCCACAATAATGTCCGCGCATTGATGAGGGGGGATCTCAGATCTGAGTTCTGACAATGTAAAACTCGAACTTGCGTTGCTTTTGAAAAGATTTGTTGGGACTTGGGAAAGGCATAAGTTGGATATCAGTTGAAAGTCACAAGAAATCGGGCTTAAAAAGTCTCTTTTTGAAAAAATTGGTTCAATTTTAAAAGCCAAGTTATGACAAAGAAAAGGCCATGGATGATATTCAAGCCGAAAAAACGAATAGAAAAAAACCGAACCGAAAACTGAACTGAAACGAAATTAATTCAGTTTGGTTACTGTTACTATTTTCACCAAACCAAAAACTGAAAAACCAAACCGAATTTGGCAAACCGAACCGACCGAATACGCACCCCTAGTCTTATTGCATACTCTTGTCTAATTGTTGTTATAACAAATTAGAATAAGAAAAAATATTCTGCTAATTTCCAATAGTTCATGAAAACCCAACCACAAGAAGGCACGCTTGATATTTTTTTTTTTATGGTAAAGTGAAGAGAGAATGGTATTAGAAGCCAAGTTGCGAGAACTCTTCACTTTCAGTGCCGCACCTGTGCCGGAGTCTTCAAAAATACACTATTTTTGGCGAATCCGACACACACCCATTAACTTTTTTGACGATTCCGAGCAACATATATTAGAGGTTGGGTTTCATGGGTCAGATGGGTTGGGTGTAATATTAGGTGGGTAGAAGAATTAAATTGAGAATAAGTTTATAATTGGGATAAAAATAAATCCACATAGACGTCATGTAGGATAATAAGAGTGGGACATGGAACTTAACAGTTCAAGGGAAAATATGTGCCCAAAGTTGGATGGCGGGGAAAAATATATCAAAAAAGTACGACAAGGGGTAAATATAACCTTTTTCTAAGAGACGAGCAAATATGACCCTTTTCCCTTTTTTATAATGGTTGTGTCAGGACCGACTTGCAAGATTATTTATAGTGTGCCTGCTAACTCCGACCAACACTGGGGAGAACTCACAAAACGTTCTTTTTCCTTTTTCCTATGCTTAGAACAGCAAAACGGTGTCTTCAAATGCACGCAGCATTTTTTGAATAATTGAACAGCACTAGCAGCTGAATATCAACCAGTGTTCCGGGAAGTGTAGCATGATGCGGAAAAAAAAGCGACAAGGGCTCCACATCACACATTACGTGAAGTGTGAAGCAATACAAGTGCATATTGAAGTGAAGCGGTGAAGAAGAAGAAGGCGCAGTAGTGGCAGTCGCACAATGAAGAAGAAGTTGCAGCAGTGGACTTCAAAGTTAACCTTAGAAAATTGTAGCAGTGGTAGTCACCGCAATACTCTATTTTATAAAATTTAAAATTGATCCTAAATATAAAATCAACACAAAGTGACTCTTTAACTCTTTATTTAATTTAAAATTGACCCTAAAAATAAAATCAGCATGATGCGCTCGCATCAGCCACACGCAGCAAGAGGGGCTGCATCGCTTTGCATTGTTGCATAAGAGCGCATTCCTAAAGACTGATATCAACACATCCCTTATAGGATATTATTCCTCCCAAATAGATTTCCTAAACCTACCTTATCAAAAAAAATAGATTCAACCTTGTTAAAGTCTGTGACCTCGTCTAAAAGATTAAGCTATTAGAAATAGCACACTTTAACATATTTATGTCTTTAATAAACCCCTTCAAGTGCGAATCTAATTCTTTTTATGAGCAAGAATAAATTATTTTTGATAATGGTGGCCGTGAGACTTAAACACAAGACATCGAAATTTGTGACCATTTGATTTAAACGTTAAGCTATTTGAGAGACCACAGTTTTATTTATTCTGATTATATGTTAAACAAATCTAAACCTCTTTGACAAGCTTTTCAAAGAAAAGGGGCAGAATATTATGGACAAGTCAGAACAAAAAACTTCATCCTATACTAAGACAGAATCAACCAAAACCCTACGGTTATGGGTAGAGTAGCCCAAAACATCATAAACACCTTTGAAAACCCATAACCGATAAGGGGCAAGTGATTCTCTAACAACCTACCGAACACGTGTAACACATTCTTAAATTTACACGTGAATGATGGATTGGAGATCTATTTTTATTTCTTAGACAATTGAAGAGTGGATGGTATAAAGAGAGATAAAGCTCAACATTTGAAAAGTGGGCCTGGAGCTCAGATGAGAGTAGGCTCAACAAGCTAAGGCTGACTTGGATCAAAGTTTCTGGGTCAACAGTTTAAACTGAGAGAGGGTAGCTCAAACCAACTCCATAGGTTGATATTGAGAGAGAGAAGCTTACAGCAATAGATCATGAAGAGAGAATGCGAGTGTGCACATGGTTTCACCAAGTTTAGCTCTGATACCATGCGAAAGAATCTAACCGTCCAACCCAAAACTTTAAGGTTGTAGGTGGAGTAGCCCGGGATATTAAGTAGGCGTTTGGCCATGGAAATTTTTTCACTTTCTTCGGAAAATCATTTCACCTTAGTGAAAATAGTGGTGTTTGGCCATAAAAATTATTTCACTTTAGTGAAAATTGTTTTTGGAAAAGTGAAAACAAGTTTTACTTGTTTTCACTTTTCTCACTCCTATTTCTCTCACAAAATTTCAAAAACAACTTCAATTTATGTTCATGGTCAAACATAACACCAACTTCAACTCCAACTCCAAAAAATTATTATTTTCATTGCCAAACAGGGCCTAAAAATCACTTTGAAAACCCCTGCACAACTAATGAGAGACAAGTATTTATCTAACACAAGAGATCTTTATTTTCTCCATCTATTACCTTACCTCCTTCGAAGTTCAAAAGTTAGCTATGCATATTCTCATGGAAGAGAAGATACATTTGCCATGAGTTTATTATAAATAAACTTGGTACAAGATTTCACAAAGCTCCGTAGTTCCACGAATAAGCTAAAATGAATGTTACCTGGATTTTCATTCCTTAGAGTCATCAATACGAAATGATTTAAGGGGGGTGGGGGATGTTTGGCCATGAGAATTTTTTACTTTTTTACGGAAAATTATTTCACTTAGTGAAAATCGTAGTGTTCGGCCATAAGAATTTCAAATACAATTCCAAATTGTATTAGGAACTTGTTTTCACTTTCACTTCTCTCACAAAAAGTCAAAAACAACTTCAATTTATATTCATGACCAAAAACAACTCCGAACTCCAACTCCAACTTCAATTTCAACTCCAGAAAATTTTGGTTTTCATGGTCAACACCTACTAAATCATTTCTCTGGTAAGTTGTCTACTCCACAATACATCAGTCTCATAGTTAGTGCTTAAAAGATTTAGTTTTAACCAGCAATGACCACGTACCATATACAGTAAGCTAATAATTTTAAGCAAGCATAGTATTTGTTCTAAGGGTCAACATAGCTGTTACTCTAAAGAGAAATATGTGAACGAGAATGTAGCGGGTAGCAAATATCAGTTCAGTGGCACTATTTAACACCTCGAAAAAACAATATGCTTAATATTTACATCTATAAACTTAATCAGAAAAAATACAGTAAGCCTTTTAGCAGTAACATAAATTCAACTGATAGTTGCCCAGGCATAATTTAAGGATGTTCTCCAAAGAAATCCAGAAAGGTGTGGAATCCCATTTACCACATTATTTTTAAGCTTTACAAATGAAAAGTCAAACCTCAAGTTGCCTAAGGCTGCTCATACTCTTTGATGTTCCTCCAATTACTAGCGAGTGCGAAGAGATTGCATCATCAGTTCCTTGCAGATGCTTTAAAAGCTGTTGGCTCATATTTCTTGCTTCTGCGGCTTTATTCAATGCATCTTCAGTAGCCATGAATTGCTGAACATGGGCTTTCTGAATAGGACAAAAAAACTCAGACCACTCAAATATATACCAGAAAAAAACAGATTTCCCTGCATATAAAAATGGAAGGTCTTACAGCTATAAACACAAGTGCATAACAATCGATCCACAGAATCCATGTCAGGTTGACAATTGAGAAGGAAGTGTAATAGACAGGAAACACTCAATCAATAGCCAGGTCAAATTGAAGATCCAATTCAGATTAAAGGGAGCAACAGTTTACAAGGAGTTCCAAGAGGATTTCAAGAAGCAAGAAAAAGTGATCCACAAAAAAGTCCAAGAAACTTTGCAAAAGTAAAAATTTGAAGGTGGCAAACTATTGTAAGGAATGAAATAAAAAAACCTGTCTCTCAAGAAGTTGATTTTGACTCCCTTTTGAAGACGTATCACCCCCAATTTTGCCATTGCCATAAAGCTGATAGTGTAAGGGTGATGTTACATCAGGAGTAGAAGCATCCATTACTCTGTCATTCTCGTACTTGTACCTGATTCAAAGGGTAAAATTGACATCAATGAATAGGTTCATCATCATAAACTAAGTTCAAGGAGATATAAAAAAACAAGAGAAAGCAAAACAGGCCTCCATCCCTTCAAAACCGGTTGCCTTGTCAGACATTACATGTAAAATACATAATTGAATTAGTTTACCCTTTTCATTTCATCAATATTTCAAGTACTTGTATTGTATTACTTTGGGGTAAGACACCAGGATAGCAATCCCACACACCTTCTTTAGCTGGGCATATATTCCATTTAAGAGACAGCGACCTAAATTATTAAGTGCTTAACGGATAAGACGGGTGGCCGATGCACTGCATCATGCAGGTCAGACAGGTGGCCAACACACACACAAGACAGGTAAGACGTGTGGAACTATGCTTTGAGACCAAATAATTGGGATCAGCTTCATGAATCTTCTGTATGTATCCTGCTCTCACGTCCATTTCACTCTGATATTATATATTTTACCTTGCAAGGGAACCCAGGGATCTTCTATACTAAATTTTGTAAATATTACACTTAACCCCAGACAAGTATACAAGTCTAACCAGAATAAGAAGACTCCTCACAACTCCGAACCTAATATAAGCATAAGATTAGCTGAGTATAATTCTAACTAGTTTGTATTGACTATAGTCGGTATGACAATTAACTCTAATAAGTTTGCCTTTTGATATGTTAGAATATGAGGAAGTGCAACATCTAACCAATTAAACTATTAGTCATAAATAATAAGAATCAAAATCCCCGCTCCCGAAAGTGGACCTGTATTTCCTATAAAAACAAAATTTATCAAATCATGTAAGAAACACGAAAATAGAAAAATATGAGTTATAGTAGTTTTCAGTTGTTCATTCAAATGCAGAGAAAATAATGATCAGAAACCAGGGCAGACGCAATCCAAAAATGAAAATCTTAGAGGTATTCCTAAGAAGATCAATTACCTTAGAATCTCTGCATCAGCTCTAACATCAACTTTCTCTATTTCTCGAGTAATTGTAGTCTTCAGCTTTTGAGCATAGGCATTGATTGCTTGTAGCAACTGGGGAGGACTTTGCAGGCAACTTACAATTGCATCTCTTACTTCACCGGGTAAATCACCATCGAGGTCAATACCCAACTTGGCAGCTTGTAACAGAGAATTCATATGGATACCACTTCCTTCATAAGCAGGAAAAGAGCTGCGAATTTTTTCAGCCATCTGCATGGCAAGACACTCACATGCCTTCCTGATATTTCTTTCCCAGGTTGTTTCAATGAGAATGACATCCTCCACATTTTTGGTTCCTTTAAAAGTCGAATAAACATCGTTCTCATTTGCCTGAAAAGTTGTAACCACCTCAGCAGAAGAATCTACATTAGACCGCTTAACATTCCTAGCTTGGTTAATATAACAACTTAGACGTTTATGGTACTCGGAAAATATTTTTGCAGCTTCATCACACTGTTGATCATAAGCCTCCAGCATTACTTGTTTATGTCTGCATTTAAGAGTGTATAAATATCAGCTATACTCAATGCACCTGCGCTAACCAATCTAGACACGGGTTCTTGTTTCTTAGGGACAGAAAATAAGCAAATTTAAAAATTATGAAAGGAATAACCCAGCCTGTGATTCCCACCATCCACACCTTCAGTGAATCAGTTGTAATGGTCACAAGGTTAACTCGGGTTCATATTATCTCAGTGGTTCCAAAATTAGAGTGGCTGTAGTCTTTTATACTCCCTTCATTTTACTTTGCCCCTTATGAAAAGTAGTTGTTTCAATTTACTTGGCCAATTTATAACATCGAGAAGTTTATCATTTTTCTTTCAATATTACCCCTATCATTAAATGATTACAAAAAGTATTAGCAAAAACAAATTAAGATTTCCAAAGCATAATTAATAAGGTTAGTTTTGTAAAATAAACCCCTAATAAATGTTTTCTTAAAGGGATTGTCAAATCAACATGGGCCAAGTACAATGAGCAGCAATAACAACAGCAACAACAAACCCAGTGTATTCCCACAACATGGGGTCTAGGGAGGGTAAGATGTACGCAGTCCATACCGCTACCTCCGAAGAAGTAGAGAGGTTGTTTCCGATAGACCCCCGGCTCAAGATAAAGGATAGTAAACAAGGGGATGGATGACATAACCGAAATAAAGAATAAGAAACAATAAAATAAAAATCAGAGAAATATGAAATACGGGAAATAAGAGCAACACGGAATAAGAAAAATAGAAACTAAGAAATAAGAAATAGGACACCCACCTAGTAGTAACATACACACTCACATACCAAAGACACCTATGTACACTGTCCTATGATTACTAACCCGGCTACACAAGAACTCTCCTAACTGCTTGCTACAACCCACACACTAACACTAGCCTTCTACCCTTATCCTCGACCTCCACACCTTCCTATCTAGGGTCATGTCCTCAGTAAGCTGAAGCTGCTCCATGTCCTGTCTAATCCTCCCTCCAGTATTTCTTCAGCCTACCTCTACTCCTCCAGAAGCCATCCAACGATAGCCTCTCACATCTATGAACCGAGGCATCCACGTCCCTCCTAATCACATGCCCAAACCATCTCAGCCTTCCTTCCCGCATCTTGTCCTACACCGAAACCACTCCCACCTTCTCCCGGATAATCTCATTCCTAACTCTGTCCCCTGTAGTAAGCCCACACATCCAACGCAACATTCTCATTTCCATCACCTTCAATTTTTGGATGTGAACGTGCTTAACTGACCAACACTCCGCTCTATACAACATGGCCGGACGAACTATCACTCTATAAAATTTGTCTTTAAGCTTAAGGGGCACCTTTTTATCGCACAACACTCCCGAGGCGAGCCTCCACTTTATCCAACCTACTCCAATACGTTTAGAAACATCCTCATCAATCTCACCATTCCCCTAGATCATAGACCCAAGATACTTAAAACTATCTCTCTTACAAACATCCTAGGATTCCAACCTCACCACCACTTCGTCCTCTTGCCTCGAGTCACTAAACTTACATTCCAAATACTCCGTCTTGGACCTACTCAACCTAAACCCCTTAGACTCAATGGTTTGCCTCCAAACCTCCAATTTGTCATTCACACACCCCGCGTCTCATCAATCAGCACTACATCATCTGCAAATAACATACACCAAGGCACCTCTCCTTGAATACTCCGCGTCAACACGTCCATCACCAACGCAAAAAGAAACGGACTAAAAGTCGATCCCTGATGCAACCATGTCTCGACCGGAAAATGCTCTGAGTCTCCTCCCGCCGTCCTCACTCGGGTCTTCATCCATCGTACATGTCCTTAATAGCTCTGATGTACACCACCGGAACCCCTCTCACCTCTAAGCATCTCCAAAGGACCTCCCTCGGGACTTTATCATACGTCTTTTCCAAGTCGATGAACACCATGTGTAAATCCCTCTTTCTTTCTCTATACTGCTCCACCAATCTCCTTACCAGGTGGATTGCCTCTGTCGTCGAGCGACCAGGCATAAATCCAAACTGATTCTCCAAAACGGACACGACCCTCCTCAATCTCCGCTCAGCCACTCTCTCCCAAATCTTCATAGTGCGACTCAACAGCTTAATACTCCTATAGTTGTTGCAACCCTGAATGTCAACCTTGTTTTTATATAACGGCATCATCGTACTCCACATCTAAGCCTCAAGCATTCTCACATTCTTGAAAATGTCGTAAACAAATCAGTCAACCACCTTAAACCTGCCCCACCAACATACTTCCAAAAATCCACCGGAATCTCATCAGGCCCTGTCGCCCTACCCCGCCGCATCCTATGAATAGCCTCTCTAACCTCCTAAACCCTAAAACGCCTACAGAAACTGAAAACACGGCTCTCCTTCGAGTGCTCCAACCCCCCTAGCTCAATGCCTCTGTCCCCCTCCTTGTTCAAAAGTCTATGAAAGTACTCCTGCCATCTCTTCTTAATGTGCACATCCTCCACCAAAACACTACCATCCTCCCCTTTAATGCACCTCACTTGATCGAGGTCACGACCCTTCCGCTCCCTAGCCTTAGCAAGCCTATACAACCTTTTTTCCCCGCCTTTCTCCTCTAACCCCGCATACAAGCTCTCGAACGCGGCTGACTTAGCAGCCGTAACTGCTAACTTAGCCTCCTTTCTACTTTGTAAACCTCCCTATTCACCCGCTTCTCCTCTTCATCTTTACTCTCAATCAACTTAACATACGCCCCCTTCTTAATCTCCACTTTCTTCTTCACTTCTTCATTCCACCATCAATCCCCCTTATGACGACCTGCCCGGCCCCTCGAAACACCCAACACTTCTCTAGCAGTCTCCGTGATGCAACTGGCAGCCCTATCCCACATAACATCCACGTCCCCCTGCACTCCCACACCCCTATTCTCGCCACCTTTTTCCCTATCTCCAGAGCACTAACTGGCATCAAGCCACCCCACTTAATTCTAGGTCGACCCTCCCCGGCCCTTCTCTTCTTGCTCTTCTTGATAGACAAGTTCATCACTAGAAGCCTATGTTGGGTCGAAAGATGCTCACTCGGAATGACTTTACAGTTATTACATAACACCCTATCCCCCTTCCTAAGCAGCAGAAAGTCTATCTGAGTCTTGGCTATTGCGCTTCGAAAGGTAATCAGGTGATGCTCCTTCTTCGAAAAGCTCAAATTCACGACCACCAACCCAAACGCCCTCGCAAAAACCAATAGTGTAGCTCCCTCACCATTTCTATCACCGAAACCAAAACCTCCATGCACATCGTCATAGCCTCCCGATAAGACCCCAATGTGCCCATTGAAGTCCCCTGCTATGATAATCTTCTCCGAGCCAGGCACGCTTCTCACCACCTCGACCAAATCCTCCCAAAATTTCACTTTCACCTCCTCTTCCAAGCCCACCTGCAGCGCATAAACACTACACGCATGCAGAGTAAAACCCCCAATGACCAGCTTAATCTTCATCATCCTATCATTGACCCTCTTAACCTCCATCACCTGTCCTCTAAGCTCCTCATCCACTAAGATGCCCCCACCATTGCGACGCCTCTCACTCCCTGAGTACCACAGCCTGTACCCATCCACATCCCTGGGCTTAGAACCTACCCACCTAGTCTCCAGAACACAAGCAATATTAATCCTTCTCTTCTTAAGAATCTTTACCAACTCTACGGACTTGCCCTGAAGGGTCCCAATGTTCCAAGATCCTACTCTCAACATGTCTTCTCTCGCCTCTCGCCTACCTCTAACACCCCTCACCGCCCCAGCCCTAACGCCCGACCTATACCCCACACCCACCCTGCCCTCCTCTCCTCACCCCTCGCAAAACATCCCTCACCCCCAACCCACTCGAACATGACCCTAATTCACCATCAACCCCTCCAGCCACTACTCAAAAACCAACGCAAAGCCCCTAAACCGACAAACAAACAAACACAGCAACAATGCGAAAACAATAAGAGAAGGCACGCACAAAGTATACTATTCAGCCTAGCAGCTAGAACAACACAACAATAATCCACCAATAAGTAAAGCGGCCAGTCACCACTATAATAGCAAGAAGGGAACCAGAAATCTAAATTTAGGGCTCAATGTGCAGAAGTCACCACTACGGTTAGAAGCCAAAAATCAAATTGGAAAAACAATACAAAATTCTACAAAAATTTTAGGCAACAGACGAGTAGAAATTGATCAAGTAATCTATTCCTAAATGCTTCTACCTCTAGCTTCTTACAAGTACAACAATTGAATGTATGCTAACGCAAACCAGATGCACAATAGATTATCAAAACACGCCAGGGAACAAAACAAGGAATAATGAACTGTACAACCAATTTACTAAGTCCAAAAATCCGATAGCCAAAAATTAACAACAAGAAATATACCACCAATAAGAAAGATTTAAGAATTTACAGATGGATAACAAGATAGAATACAACTGTAGAATAAGAAAAAAGATGGACAAGAAAGGTTTCAGAAAATATAAACCCAAATCAAGAACAAGAGAAACATTAGAACTTGGTCAGGACGGCAAGATCTCGGTGATACTTAGGAGATTTCCGATCTTCTAATTAATGCCAAGTACAATGAGCGGAGGGGGTAATATACACATTTACTTTCTTCTTCTTTTTGGGGTAATGTATACATGGTATGAGCGAAATATAGTGGATTCAGTTAACTGCTAGAACAACTCGATTTGCCTTTGCATATTACAGCTTTAAGATGAAGAAATGAAGTAAGATTTGCTTCTATACATAAGCTCACCACAATAATCAAAATAAAGAACAACACAAAGCTTGTGGTTATTAGTAGATAAGAGATAACATTACAATAGGCTGATTCTAATGGACAAACCTGTAATTAGACCTCTCGTCAAGCATGCATTTACGCTCAGCCTCCTCCCTTGCGACCTCCAATATCCTGGCCTTCAACTCTTTCCGCTGACGCCTCACTATCTGTCTAAGCCTTTCCACCTCTTTCTCTGCCAAATCTCTCTCCTGTAAAGCAAATTCCCTACTATTCTCAGCTGATGAACCCAACCCCACACTCGAGGCAGAGCGCGAACAACTGTCTCTAACCACACCTCCTACCTTCTCCTTCCTCCTCCCCCCTTTGCTCCTCCCTGAATCAACAGCATTAACATTTCCATTTCCATCATCTCGGCCGTGTACGAGGATATTGCGGCGGACATTTTCAACAGTTTTCTCGGATTTAACTCTATTCAAGAGGAAATTCCAGATGGATATCATGTTACCGCGGCAAATCTTGCGAAGTGAATCGATAGTTGGCATTGCTGCTTTGCTTGAAGCTGCATACGAACCTAATGGTTGGTACCCCATCTCCTTCTGAAGCCATTCCAGTATGGCTTCTGGTTGGACCGACCCTGCCATTTGACTATATCAACACCTAGGGTTTCCAATTCTCCGATAAATTGCACTACATCCACTCCAGTATCCACAATTCCAACCAGTTAGACTAGTTAATTGAAATCCCAAAACGAACAAAACCAAAATGGGAGATAAAGGGCAGTCTGATGCACTAAAGCTCCCCTATGCGCTAATGGGATAAACACAAAAATATGAACAGATCTGAAGGCGGCGAGACTGACAATGGAGTTGTGGTTAGCGTAGAAGTAGCGTCGCCGCAAGGATATTGCAGCCAAGTGGATCCACACTCACTAGCACTGTACAGAATTTTGGAATTGGAAAGGGCAATTGGAAGAAAGACAAATTAGTGAAAGTTTAAAATACAAGGTCCCGCCGAAAGCCATGTGGTACCAAATCATTACGCGTGCTTTGCTGCCGTCCGCCCCGGAACAGTTACTGTGTAAATCCAAATTAACTTGGAGCCCCTTTTGGAAGACTAGATATTTAACTCGTGTTTTAGTTTTAATTGATATGATATAAATAAAATTTTGATAGTTAATTATATTTTAAATTGTTAGCTATTGTAATTTATAATAATTTTTTGATATTGTAATTTACTATTTTAAGTTGTTAATCATTATAATTTATAATACTCTCTTTATCCAAACTTTTATAGCACTAATAGTCAATTATATTTTTAAAATAATTTAAATTTTTAATTATTGTGATTTATAATATTTTTTATTTTTCTAACTTAAATGGCATTGATATAATTTCGAGAGTCAACCAAATATCACGATTAAAGTCGCGAAACAAACATATATTAAATAACTTATAATAACTTATTAGAAGTGATACAATAAAATTACTATAAAAAATAGTTGTGAAAAAAATTAAACGAACTTCATATAAGATATTAAGTTAATTTAAAACATCAATAGTTAATTTATCATTTTTTATTTATTTCATTATTTTTATTAATATTATTTTTTAATACTTAAATGACTCATAATAGTAATTAATTAGGGATGAAATAGCAAACTTATGGTTGAAACAGCTGAAGCAAATATGGCATAAATGTCTATTTTATTTTTTTATTAAATATTATTAAATTTTTTAATACGTAAATGACATATAATAATTAATTAGGGATAATTTATTAGAAGTGATATAACAAAATTAATATAAAAAATAGTTGTGAAAATAAATTTAGATGGGTCTTATATATGATGTTAGTCTTGGGGGTCCTGGGGGTCATGGGGGGCTAGGGGTAAGATCGGGGACTGGTGTTGGATTAGGCCCGAGATGCGGAGTGTAAGTTTTTAAGGGAAGGGATAAGAGAGATGATAGTTTGAGGGTAGGGTCGTGGAACATTGGGACCTGCAGGGTAAGTCGATAGAACTGGTTAAGATTCTTAGGAGGAGAAAGATTAATATTATTACGTGTGTCCAGGAGACCAATTGGGTAGGTTCCAAGGCTAGGGATGTAGATGGATATAAGTTGTGGTATTCAAGTAGTGATAGGCATAGGAATGGCGTAGGTATCTTAGTGGACGAAGAGCTTAGGGAGCAGGTAGTGGAGGTTAAAAGGGTTAGTGATAGGGTTATGACTATCAAGTTGGTCTTGGGGGGGTTTGCTTTGAACATCTGTAATGCGTATGCGCCTCAGGTGGGCCTAGATGAAGAAGAGAAGAAGAGTTTTTGGGATGTGTTTGGATGAAGTGGTTAGAGGCGTGCCTAGTTCGGAGAAGATTTTCATAGGTGGGGATTTCAACGGGCACATCCGGTCTTTGATGTTAGGGTATGATGATGTGCATGGGGGCTTTGGGTTTGGGGTTTAGAATGATGAGGGAGCTGCTCTTTTGGATTTTGCGAGGGCCTTTGGGTTGGTGGCAATGAATTCCAGCTTTCCAAAGAAGGAAAAGCACTTGGTTACTTTCCGTAGTAGGATAGCCAAGACTCAGATTGACTTTTTGCTACTTAGGAAGAGGGATAGAGCTTTGTGTAAGGATTGTAAGGTAATTCCGAGTGAGAATCTTGCGACCCTGCATAGACTCCTCATGATGGACTTGGTTATCAAGAGAGGCAAGATGAGGCGGGATGGGAAGGGTCAGCCTAGGGTTAAGTGGGGTAGCCTGACCTCGGTTAGTGCTTTGGAGATAGGGGTGAAGTTAGAGGGGATGGGGGTGTGGGAGTACAGGGAGACGCGGATAGTATGTGGGATAGGGCTATTGGTTGCATCAGGGAGTCTGCTAGAGAGGTGTTGGGTATTTCGAGGGGCAAGTCTGGCCAGTATCGGCGGGATTGGTGGTGGAATGAAGATATTAAGAAGAAGGTCAAGATGAAGAAGGTGGCCTACGCTAAGTTGGTTGAAAGTAAGGATGAAGAAGAGAAGCGGGTGAGCAGGGAAGAGTACAAGTTAGCAAAAAAGGAGGCTAAGTTAGCAGTCACGGCTGCTAAGACAGTAGCTTTTGAGAGTTTGTATAACGGGTTAGAGGAGAAAGGAGGGGAGAAGAGGATGTTTAGGATTGCCAAGATTAGGGAGTGGAAGGGTCGTAATCTGGATCAGGTGAAGTGCATTAAGGGGGAGGATGACAGAGTTTTGGTGGAAGATGACCTTATTAAGAAAAAATGGCAGTCCTATTTCCATAGGCTCTTGAATGATGAGGGGGATAGAGGTGTAGTTTTAGGGGAGTTGGAGCATTCCGAGGAGTGTCGCAACTTTGGATTTTATCGGCGTTTTAAGGTAGATGAGGTCAGTGAGGCTATTCGCAAAATGCGAAGGGGCAGGGCGATGGGGCCCGACGAGATTTCGGTGGATTTTTGGAAGTTCTCTGGCGGGTCAGGGTTGAGGTGGCTAACCAACTTGTTTAACAATATTTTTTTAAGTCAGTAAAGATTCCAGAGGCGTGGAGATGAAGCACGATGATTCCTTTATATAAGAATAAGGGTGACATTCAGAGTTGCAACAACTACCGGGGTATCAAGTTGTTGAGTCACCCGATGAAGATTTGAGAGAGGGTGGTGGAGCGAAGGTTGAGAAAGATTGTGTCTATTTAGGAGAATCAATTTGGTTTTATGTTTGGTCGCTCCACGACTAAGTGTAACACCCCGATTTGCTGAACTGAAAATGCTACACAGTGCTCATGACCCCGAAGGACCACAAGCTAACCCATGATTGATATCTGTACCTGTATACTGCATAAAATATTGAATAATGCGGAAACATACACTGAAAAGACATAAGGTTCAATACTAAACATAACATGGATGAGATAACATTTGTGGGGTAATACAATACCCAAAACAAAACTGTAAACACTAAAGTCTGAAACACAATAGTCTGCATCTAGTCTGAAAGCCTCTACTGTCTGAATAATCTGAATAAGGAGTTGATGGGACATGTCCCCAACTAACTCCAACTAATAACTAATCAATGAAATAGTGGAGAAATAATCATTTCCTCGAATAATGAGGACTCACTTCTTTTCTGACTGCTGAGACTGGAATCTACTGCTAATTTGGAACTCGTGTCTCTGAACCTATGGTGTAACATAAAAAGAAAGCACCATAGTGCAAATGCGTCAGCACAATGGAAGGTACTGAGTATACATTTGAGGTAGGCTAATGTAAGGGTTAACATGCATAAATAATGCTAGCTGACTGTCTAACATGAATGCGAGAATGCATACATAAATACGTAACTATAACTGACACTGTGATATCGTGATTACTGAATCTGAATACTGATGACATGACATACTAATAACTGATATAACTAATAGCATAAATAGTTGTATCTAAATGTAGCTGATAACATGGGTTTCTGTATCTGACAATCCTAAATCTGATGGAACTATCTGAGTTCCTTACTGTATCTGAGTCGACTGTATCTGTCAGTCTTGAATCTAAAGAACTATCTGAGTTCTTTTACTGAGACTGGTACTGAAATTGTGGAAGGTAGTATTTAACCGACATACCCCTGATACGCCATTATGTCTGAGTTGGGGTCCAATCTGTAACCCCAGTTGGAAGGGTGTCAATACTGCGCAACTGGTAAGGACAAGCTGTGGGCCACCCTTACCTGATAGTGTCCCCAAAAGAGAACGATGAGGCCCTTATCTGACAATGTTTATCCACCCCAGCAACCCTCATCGAATAGTGTTGATGTCTTAACCTATCCTAGCTACATAGTTCTGGAACACAAGGATGACTTCTAAGGGTCACACCCTTATCTGATAGTGTGTGTCCCCATCCTTGGGTTCACTCGGTGCTAATTCCTACTCCCATCTGAATGGACATTGAACATGATTTACTGAACTGAACATGAACTAAGTTACTAAGTTCCGTTGACCGACGGAATACTACTGATATCTGACAACTAACTGAGTCATGAGATCATGGAGATTTTTCCTAAGTCATAAGACTACATGAAGCCTAAGGATTCATAGCTTGACTGAGAGTATCGTGAAAACATGACATGGCTCTAGGTACACAGCTAATGTTTTGGGTACAAGTAACCCCAGGACTCGATGGAAGGAAACTGACAAAGCATGACTTACTTGAATACATAATAATCATCAGAATACATCTACTAGAGTATTTCATCAAACATGTGATAGGCATAAGCTTGTACGTACATGGGGATTTCATGATATCAAGCTAATTAGACACTTGCTCTTCATCTAAACATTCAACCAAATACATAGTAGGCATAGAATGTGTAAACAAACACCATACAATAATTAACTGTCGTGATTCAATTCCAATTTAATCATTCAAGGGTTTAGTCCTAGGGTTTCATGAATCCATACCGATACAAATCAACCCATATGGAATTTAACACTCATTCATGGAATACAATTCAATTACTCATTATCAATATGAACAAAAGCAGCCCAATCATGAAATTCATAAGAAAATCCATAACTTGAATTTAGAAAAGGGATTCTTAGGCTTCATGGACAAAAGGAGTTCATGAATGAACACTATGCATACCTTAGTTCGTGATTTTTTGAAGATTGATGGTGAAACCTTCTTGAATTTGAATCCCTAATAGAAACCCTAGCTTGTTCTTGAGAGAAACTTGAGAGCAAATAGTATATTTTGGGTGAAAAATAGCTAAATCATGTGTTATTGGGTTTAAATAGGGGTAGAAAATTGACCCTTTTAACCCTGGATGCGTCATTTAATTTCAGTAAAATTTTTCCGAACTGGGCCCCTGGCGTGACGCAGCATTATCACACCGTGTCACTGGAAATTGACAATTGGGAAATTGAGAGATGGCACTATGTGGAGACATCACGTTGCCCCTTTCTTCGTGACCTGGAACTTTGGCGTGACATGGGGGAAATCGCGCTGAGACACTAGAAAAAGGACAATTTTGAATTTGAGTATTGGCGCGACGCGCCGTAATCATAAAAACCTACTGGAAATTTCCAAATGTCATTTCCTCTTGTGGCGCGGGGCGCCACTGACTAATATGGTGCTGTTTTACGATGGGAACTTGAATTTTCCATATGACAAAAAGTGAAAATCTTCAAAATTCCTCATGGAATAATTATCATTCACTTTAGAAGCTAATACTAGGCATTCTTGGGACGAAATTTGCTAGAAATTTTTGGGGTATTACATTAGTGCAATTCACCTTCTGCGAAGACTGGTAGAGCTGTATAGAAAAAGGAAGATAGATCTTCACATGGTGTTTATTAACTTGAAAAAGGCGTATGATAAGGTCCCTAAGGAGGTTCTTTGGAGATATTTAGAGGCGAGGAGGGTCCCAGTAGCGTACATCAGAGTAATTAAGGACATGTATGAGGGAGCAAAGACTCGAATAAGGACAGTGGGAGAAGATTCTAAGCATTTCCCGATCTTAACAGGGTTGCACCAGGGATCAACTCTTAGTTCATTTTTATTCGCTTTGGTGATGGATGTGTTGACGCGAAATATACAAGGCGAGGTGCCTTGGTGTATGCTTTTCGTGAATGATATATTTCTGATTGATGAGTCGCGACAAGGGGTTAATGAAAAGCTAGAGGTTTAGAGACAAACCCTGGAGTCTAAAGGTTTCAGGTTGAGTATGACCAAGACGGAATACTTGGAGTGCATGTTTAGTGACTCGAGGTAAAAGGAGGACATGGTAGTGAAGTTGGATTCTCAGGTGGTTTACAAGAGGGATAATTTTAAGTATCATGGGTCTACTATTCAGGGAAATGGAAAGATAAATAAGGATGTCTCTCACCGTATTAAGGCAGGTTGGATGAAATGGAGGCTCGCTTCCGGAATTTTATACGATAGGAAGGTAGCCCCCAAGCTGAAAGACAAATTCTATAGAGTTGCAGTCTGTCCTGCTATGTTGTATGGAGCGGAGTGTTGGCCGATTAAGAATTCTCATATCCAAAAGTTGAAGGTGGCGAAAATAAAGATGTTGCATTGGATGTGTGGATTCACAAGGGCTGACAGGGTTAGGAATGAAATTATTCGGGAGAATGTGGGAGTGGTGTCAGTGGAGGATAAAATGTAGGAAGTGAGGTTGAGATGGTTTGGTCATATGATGAGGAGAGGCACGGATGACCCAGTTCGTAGGTGTGAGAGGTTGGCCTTGGGAGGTTTCAAATGGGGTAGGGGTAAGCCGAAGAAATACTGGAGAGAAGTGATTAAACGTGACATGGTGCAGTTACAACTAACTGAGAACATGACCCTGGATAAGAAGATATGAAGGAAAAGCATTAGGATAGAGGGATACAGGTGTGGATGAGCCGTAGGCAGTATTTAGGTGGACTTTGGTGTCCTTTGTCTGGCAATGTACAAAATTTTTGTGGATATCGTACCTATGTTATTTTACCGTGTTCTATGCTTTTGATATTTTTGTATACTGCCTTTTATCTTGAGCCAGGGGTCTATCGAAAACAGCCTTTCTACTTCTTTAGAGGTAGTGGTATGGACTGCGTACACTCTACCCTCCCCAGACCACACTATGTGGGAATATACTGGGTTTGTTGTTGTTGTTGTTGTCATATATGATGTCAAGTTAATTTAAAACACCAATAGTTTGTTTATCATTTTTTTGTTTATTTTATCTTTTTTCTTATCAAATACTATTAGTTTTTAAATACTTAAATAAATGACTTATAATAATTAATTAGGGATGAAATAGTAAAATTACAATTGAAGCAGCTGAAGCAGACATGTCATAAATGTCTATTTTATATTTTTATTAAATATTATTAATTGTTTAATACTTACTTGACATATAATAATTAATTAGAGGTAATATAGTAAAATCACGAAGGAAGCAAGCATGACGACCTTCACCTGCTTCCTGCACTCTTTATTAATTAAATATTATTAATATTTTAATACTTAAATGACATATAATAATTAATTAGGGGTGATATAGTAAAATCACGAAGGAAGCGGGCATGACGACCTTCACCCGCTTCCTTCACTCTTCTATATATTATTGGAGGATTAGGAATGGGGGTTTCTACAAAATTGGCCACTCTCCTGAAACAAATGACATGAGAATGACCAATGTTTCAAAATTTCAATTCTAGCCATTTTACTGGCTAATGATAAGTGGCCGACCCTATTTTTGTTTGAGTCTCTGCTACATTATTTTAAAAGAAAAAAATTACTCTCTATTAGTTTTTAATTTTAGTAAACATCACCATGAACATACATCCACAAAAGGCTTTCTTCTCCAATTAACCATGAACACAAATTAATTTTTTTCCTTTGCTCATTAACCGCAAATAGCAACAACAACTCTAATTGGGATTTATTTTTGTTTGAAATTGGGTGTATTTTGAGGTTCCGAGCTAGGATTTTCTTGCAACTCTTTGTTTTTTTAAAACTATTCTCCTAATTGTATTATTGTGGAACAATACAATACATATCTACATATATATAATATAATACAATAGCGATATAAATATTTTTATACAATAATGTTATAGTTTCTATGCACATCATGTACTACACATATCATAGACAAAAAATACCATATACTATACCATATAGATACAATCATTATACCATATCGATACATCCCTACAACCATATTGATACAGTTTTTTTACCATATTGATACAATCCCTACAACCATAATTATACAGTTTCTATACACCATATATATATATAAACCTACTAGTGGGGGAAGTCAGGGTGTTCTTGGGCTCACTATGAAGGAATCAATATATACAATGTTGATAATTGAAGTTGTTACAACCCAGAAAAAAGAAAGCTAAGACTGTCGCACTGTTGTTAAGAGGATGGAAGGAGTTGACTGGCAAAAATTAGATGATGTAGCAAAGATTTAGTCGATGGATTGCCATACTTTAAATTGAATCTTCCTGTCAACATATTGAGCTTTTGATAGAAATGAGAGAAATAATTTTGCAAGGTCCACTCTGCTCAAATTATAAAAAGGAAAAAACAAACACAAGAACTATTAGACGCAAACAGCTCTGCAGTTCTTCTTTTGTAGAAAATGAGTCCTTAAAAGAGAGCAAGTTGTCACTGATGATATCCTGAAGGATTGGATAAGAAACCATGTTTAAAATCCAGCAAGTGAAATAAAATATCTGCAAACAAAAATTCAACTATTTTGGCAAATCATGTTTTAACTTCTCCAGATACTAGTTTGGCAAATCATGTAAAAAAAAGTTGTACTTAATGCATGAGTGCTCACTTAAACTCATCTATGATCTGAGAAGAACAAAATATTTTCACTTAGGAATATGAATAAATTTGATAATCATTCCAGAAATTAAATTTAAGTTAAGCATAATTGATAAATATTTAGCCGACGGAATCCAACATATAGTCAAAATTCAAATGTGACATGCGCAAACCACTTTTTAGAAGAATAAAGCCTGATTGAAATGTCTGTTGAAACAAAATAAATAGTACAAGAAAAAGCAAGAAATAGTGTGTAAATCCCATTTTAAATACAAAACCAACCTCTAAATCTAAAACATCATGTCATCTCTTTCTACAACATAAAAATTATAGAAAACATCAGAAAGTCCATCAATTAATAAAAATCCAGGAAAACTAACAAGTGGACAATTTTAACTTATTCTCTACACAATCAAATAATGTTAATGGACCTACCCCCCACCCCCGCGAAGAAATATGTGTATCTAAAAGATCTTTCGTACTGCACCCATAAGGGACTACTTAGAAATTAAAAGAAAAGCTCAAGAATATGCATCTGTAACATGTTTTCTGTTATCGTTACCATGTTTCCCTTTAGAAAAGCAGAAAAGAGATTGACATTTTTGTTTGAAAAATGATTTTCAAAGATAGGTCAAATGATTTATGTTAGTATATACCTAGATCAATTAAATCATATATAAGTGTAAAAAGATCCTATTCTTTGACATCTCTTTATTTGCAAATAATACTCAATGTGAAAACACAAAATCATGAAACTGATCTCTGAATAGAAAGAAAATCTATTCCCGTGTTATGTTAGCTCTTCTCTTCTTTTAGACAAGTTCTGGACCATTTGGCAGTAGATTATAACCATCATGATGAATTTCAATGATACTACAATAAGCAGTGTTGCGGCATCAATTAAGACACCGAGCAGTCATAGCTCCTAACTAAGTAGTGTAGTATTTGTAAGTGTGCCTAAGAACTCAACGATACAACTTGAAAAATGATGGTGGAAGTTATGGCACCTAGGAATATCTAACTTTAAAAAATTTCACGAAAAATATTTATGTTCTCCATATCATGACAGTTTATTTCATTCTATGTCAAACCTCAAAAAAAATAATTACCTATTCATTAAAGTATATCTTAGTAAAAATAACACAAATATTTTGAGGACGATTTGGTTCAACATTCAGAATGAGTTCCACAATAAGAAAGTATCAAACAGATGCACCATATATTGAAATAAAACTAGATAAATCAAAGTAAAGAGAGTTAAATATTTCCAAAGCCAAAAGATGAAGAAATCAGTATAGCTCAATTGCCAGATAAATCTTTCCAGAGGTATCTACTGCATTTGTCTCTAATTTTAACTTGATGTGTGTATTCAAGTCAGTTTTTACACGTCTTGATAATTTTATTAAATTTGTACTTCTTGATAATTTCATTGAATTTGTATTATCTAGTAATTTAAATTTATCAAACGTGGGGCGGAGTTAAGAGTATTGAGCAATTATTTAAAATTTCAACAACCTAGTATTTTATGTACATTTGTGTATATAATTGCAATAATTTATCATATCATTATCCACAAAACAATGCAAATGGAGGTGAAATATTAGACTGAGGTCTCTAATCAATAATTAGTTCAGTTAACATGAGACAGAATCAATTTCAGATTTTTCTTTGTTAGTGTCCATTGCGGTTGTTGGAGTATTTTCTTGAGATGTATCAGCTAATGTAGGGGGAAAATTATATTTAACATTGACCATGCGTATGCAAGTAAAAGTATAAATAATATAACGCATAGGTTATTGATTTTTTTGGGGTACAATACATCACCTGTGTTGGATCAACCTTGTCAGTGCTCATGAAAGTAGCAAAAGCATCAAAATTTCATTTCTCATAGGTGATACTATTTTACGAAGAGCATGTACTATAAATAAAATTAAAGCAAGAAAAAAAATAATTAATCATCTTGTACCTCTAAGAATTGGTTTAACCTCCTGCCTAATCCTAAACCTTATTGTAAGCCTTGAAAAGACCTGTTTGATCCTAGTGAGTTAACCGTGATGACGTGTCGTATGGCCAGGGCAAGCCTATAGGTACTTAGGCTATGTTTGAAACTTTTTTGTGAGTGTGAGAGCTGGATAGTGTCCATATCATATTATGAGTGGTGGACTTCTTTGTTGTAAGGGCAATCGAAGTTTTACTGAATTTTCTTTTATCCGTGGGATGTAACATTTATGCTTGTGTGCTAAATTATAAAAAAATGCTGGGTGTGGATTCTGTTGTGTTAAATGCATGAGATTAAGCTGATGAGTGAATGTTTGCATAAGAGAATATTTCAATGGTTGGTTACCTATCATTTTATTGTTCATGTGCGCAATTTGGTGTTGAGTTTCTTGAGGACAAACAATGATCTTAAGTTGAGGGTGTTGATGTTCGGTGTTTTACGGAACATTTAGCATCATTTTCTTAGGAAAATTTTATGTTTTCAAGCAACCAAAGTGATATTTAATGAAGGTTTTTAGTGATTCAGTGAAAAGAGATAACCACAGAAGAAAATTGGAAAAAGTAGTAGAAAAGGGGAATTGACAGTCATAGTGATGGACCGTCAGGTTTACGACGGACCACCAGATGGACCATCAACACTTATCCAGAAACTACTTCTCAGAGGACTTGGTGACGATCAAGGTGGTGGACCGTCAGACATGGGACGGACCACCAGATTGACCATTAACTCTTATCCAGAACCTGTTCTCTAGAGGAACTCCATGACGGTCAAAGTGGTGGATCGTTAATCTTAAGACGGACCACCAGATTGACCGTTAGTTCTTATCTAGAAGCTGCCTTCCGAAAGGACTCCACGAAGGTAAAGATGGTGGACCGTCAGTCCATCGACGGACCGCCAGGTGGACCGTCAGATGTTATCCAGAAATTGCCATTCGGATGAATCGAGTGACAAAAAAGATGGTGGACCATCAGATCTTTGACGATCCGTCATATGGACCGTCAAATGGGACGCAGTTTTTCCATTTTTAAATTTTAAATTCTTTTTTTTAGATGGGACATATAAATACCAACTTTTAGGGTTAAGAACGCATCTTTTACCTTTTATAAGTTTTCTTTTCATCTATTGAACTTCTTCGTATCCAAGTACTTTGGGGAATTTTAGTATCAAACAACTGATCATTGAAGATTCAAGAACTGATTCTTGGGGTTCTTTGTAAGTAAACTTTCCATTTATTTATGAATAATACAAGAATGAATTCTTTATCTTCTATGGAGTGTTGTGGCTAAATCTCATAACTAGGGTTATGGGATCCTTAATGTGAAATATATCCATGGGTTGGGAATCAATTTGAGTTCCATAATTGAATAACATTACATAAACCTTTCTTCAATTTCATGACTTTTCTTTGTTGCAAACTTGAGGAGTAAGCCCTAGAACACCACTTGTCTGAGAGGAGAGTGTTTGTGGGGAAAAGAAGGTGTTTACATGAATTCTAAAGGCCTTAACCTTTAGAGTAATAGCTAATGCCCTAATAGGATTAGCTTACATGAGAATTAGGTTGAAAGAATAAGGCATCCTATGAGTTTGAGAAAATTATAGGATAATTTATCCATTTAGGTTGAAAAACTAATAGATATAGAATAGGATTCAACCTTTCTTGCAATTGAATTTGTTAAGTGGAACTCATAAATAATTCAAAACCCAAATGATGCTGGCATTTTGGTGATCATAACCTTGGTTTGATTAATCTCATAGAGTTACGACATACGGAGAAAATCATTAGTTGAACTAATCTTGTTACAATTTAATATTTTACAAATTAAAGAAAAACTAAACCCCCATTTTGGTTAAGAAACTCTGATCAACAGTCTAATAACAATTACGACACTTAGTGAGCACATTATTCACTATGGTATTCGACACCCAACCGAGTTGGGTTCTATATTTGACAGCGACCGCTTACACTTTCTATTGAGAGTTGTAATTTGGGCGTATTAATAGAACTTCTTCCAGATACTCAACCCATATTTATTTCATCATATAGAATGGCTCCAGTAGAACTCAAGGAGTTAAAAGAACAGTTAAAGGATATCCTAGATAAGGGATTCATCAGACACAACGTCTCCTCGTGCGGCACATTTGTAATACCCCATAAGTTTTTTGAGTCATTAAATGCCTTTTTAATCTTTCCAAGAGAGGCTTAGCACTCAAAAATTTGGCTAAGTGTTAAAACTTTCTCATTTAGACCTCCGATCTTCGGGTATTTATTTGATGACCTTTCTGATATTTATTTTTTAATTTTTAAGTTGCGGTACGATGGGGAAAGGTCATAGTACATCCCGGGTGATTTTCAAAAATTTTGGTGTAGTGTAAGGGCATGTTTGGTGTGCCAAACCATTAGCAAAAGTCGCTGGTGAGGCGCAGCCTTGCCTATAGCCTTTTGCCCAGTTTTCAGCATTTCAGGGTCAACTTCAAATAATCATAACTTTCTATATATAATGAACTGGGAGAGCTTCTATATATCGAATGAAATCTCATTGAGTCTTATTTTTAATGCAATTAGTTTCATTCAATTTGAACATTGGAGTAAAAATTTATTCCCAATTTACTTCAGCATATCAAACCAGTAACTGAGGGACAGATGTGACTTTATTTATTTTCTTAGGGGCATCTTGGTCATCTTCAACCCCTATATATACCCACAAACACGGGATTAAACATGTTTTCAGTCAAAATACTAATCTTTTTCATAAATTTATCAAGAACAACACCCCTCAATTCCAAAACAAAAATCAAGATCCCTTAAAATTCAACCGCTGGAATTCAAAGATAATTTAAGATTCAGAATCCCCATTGCGAGAGCTACAAGAAACACCTATCAATCTTACGAATAGAGTTTCGGAATCAAGAATTCATCTGAATTCATAAACTTGAGGTATGAAAGTATTGATTCTTGGGTTCCTTCCACCTAAGAAGGTTAAGAATCATTTTTCTTAATTTCAAAGATTATGTTTTTATGAGTTTTATGATTTATGTGGTTTGAAATTGAAGTTCTTGATGTTGTTCAAATTAAGTTCATGTTTTGATGATAAAGACTCAAGTTTTGACCATAGTATGTGTTGATCTTAGTGTGTTTATGATAAAGCCTTTTCAAGAAGCATGTTAAATTATATAATCATGTTAATTGGTGTAATGAATTGTTGTAAGGCCAAGATGAGTGAAGTGTGATGTTGTTATATGTTGATTGGCATTAAAATAATCATGTTTTCCGTATGTGTTGAACTATGATCATATCATGATGAAATCCTTGTGTGATGAATTGGTTGATGGAGTCATGATATTTAGAAGTAGTAATTGTTGAATAACTAAAGCATGCTCCCTACATGTTTGATAAAATATTTGTGTGAAGTAATTAAAGTCATTGTAGTATGTAAATAATAAATCCCTATTTATGTGTTGAATAATGTATGCCAAGTGTATGTTGAAATACTAAGTGCATTCCATATGTTGAATAATACATGCCAAAGTCATTTGTGATATCTTAGCATGAAATCCTCAATTGTGTACACTTGAATGCATGTCATATGTTTATTGCAAGATTGTGTGGGATAATTTATGAAGTATTCGCTTGTATTCCCTATGCAAATATATATTAGTATTTCCAAGTGCTTGAAGTGATATTTATTGAGTGTAGGGTGAATCTATTATTGTGATGTTGATGTTGGTTGTGAATTCAAAGAGTCAAGTCTTGTCAGTTTGCTTCTATTGAGTCTTAGGGGTACTTGTACCCAAAAAAATATAGCTGTGTGCCTAGAGCCGAGTCAGTGTCGAGATAATCTCAGTCGTGCTATGATCAGTAGAACTCAGTCAGTGACTGAACAGTAAGAAAACTCAGTAATCTCAGTATTCAGTCTAATCAAGCTTAGTACTCAGTTCAGATCTTAGCAGTATTCAGTATCCATTCAATATTTCATTAAAGATCAGTAAGATACAGAATTCAGTAGTATTCTGTCATATACGGAACCAAGTAAAATTCAGTCAGATCAGTTAAGTAAGATAATCAGTAACAAGATTCAACTCAATCTAAATTCAGCTAAGAATCAGTTTAGAGTCTTTCAGTTGGAAGTAGGACTCAGCATCGAGTGAGCTCGAGGATGGGAATTCACCTACTAGTAGAGGGTGTGATTCTTAGCAGCAATCCTTGTGCTCCAGAACTACGTAGCTAGCTTAGGTTGAGATATCATACCCGCTAGTTGAGGGTAGATGAGGTGGATTGACCTGTTAGATGAGGACTTCATGATTCTCATTTAAGTACCTGATAGATGAGGGTCACATAAAGTTGTCTTTACCCGTGGCACGGTACTGACACCCTTCTAACTGGGGTTACGGTTGGACCCCAACTTAGCTAGAAAGGCCATGTCGGTTAGATGACTACTTCCCATAGTGTCAGTTTCAGAATCAGTCTCAGACTTCAATAAAGAGCTCAGTTCAGTGTATATAATTCAAGGTTGTTAGATACGGGCCATCAAGTATGTTTATTTGTAAATTCAAAGATCCACTGCTAGATAGGCCGATCCCAGATTCAGGTAATCAAGTATTATTATCCACGGATTCAGAGACTACCTGCTAGATGGGGTTGATCTCAGATTTTGTCAATAATTCTTATTATTAGTAGATCCGGAGACAACCTGTTAGATAGGGTTGCTATCAGTTTCAGTGGCTTCAGATACTCTAATCTCAGTTTGTTCAGAAATTCCAGAATTATAGTATATTTCAGTATCAATTATCAAAGTTAGTCCTAGTATGCTCAGTGACAGTATGCACAGTATGTTCAATAGTTACAGATTCCCCATTTATGCTAATCCATCTCTTGCATATCATTCTGTTAAGTTATGTTCATGCATAAGCCCCAGCATTTAGCCTTACCTCATTTACATACTCAGTACATTTCAACGTACTGACGTATTTGCGCTATGGTGTTTCTTTTTTATTTTACACCATGGATTCAAAGACACGAGTTCCAGATCAATAGTAGCAGTCCAGTGACCAGCAGTGAGTCCTCATATTTTGAGGATGGTTATCATTCTAATATATTATTATATTCAGTTTATTTTAGCAGATGAAGTAAGTTGGGGCATATCCCATCAACTCCACGTTTCAGACATTTAGAGGATTTTTGAACAGATGTATAAGTATTTAATTTACAGATTTGTTTATTTTAGCTATTTTGAACCTTATGGTAAGTTTCTGCCAGTTTTCCGCTTGTATTTTATTTTATTATGTAGTGGCCAAGTACAGTTATCAAAAGAGGATTAGCTTGTGGTACTTCGGGATCATAAGCATCATGTGGCATTTTGATTATGAAAAATTGGGGCGTTACAACATCTATTCTATTCATGCGTAAGAAAGACAGTTTTCTCAAAATGTGCATAGACTACCATCAGTTGAACAAAGTCACGGTTAAGAATAGATATCCACTTCCTAGAATTGATGACTTATTTGATAAACTTTAGGGTGCCAGCTATTTTTCAAAGATAGTCCTCAGATCAGGCTATCATCAGCTTAGAGACAAGAAATATGACATTCTGAAAATAGTTTTTCAAACCCGGTATGGTCACTTCGAGTGTCTAGTTATATCCTTTGGTCTCATGAATGCCCCAGCATCCTTCATGGACTTGAAGAACCGAGTGTTCAAGCAGTACTTGGATATGTTCATCACAGTCTTCATTGATGGCATTCTTGTTTACTCCTGTAGTGAAACTAATCATGCAGACCATCCCAGAATAGTGTTACAAACTCTTAAAGCTCACCAGTTATTTCCTAAATTCAGTAAGTGTGAATTCTAGCTAAGATCAGTAGCTTTCCTTGGTCATATTATTTTTGGTGATGGCATTAAAGTTAATCCTCAAAAGACTAAAACAGTGAGAAACTGGCCTAGACCCATCTCTCTATCAGACATCAGGAGTTTCTTTAGTTTAGCTGGCTATTACCATCGGTTTGTTAAAGAATTTTCTTCTATTTCATCCCCCATATCCAATTGACTCTGAAGAAAGTTAAGTTTCAGTGGTTAGATTCCTGCTAGAAGATTTTTCAGGAGTTGAAGACTCGACTTATCTCAACCCTAGTTCTTACCTTGCCAGATGGTTCAGATGGGTTTGTTGTGTACTGTGATGCATCCAGAGTAGGTTTATGTCTTCATGCAGAGAGGTAAGGTCATAGCCTATGCCTCCAGACAACTTAAACCCTATGAGAAGAATTATCCGACTGATGATCTTGAGTTAGCAGCAGTAGTATTTGCCTTAAAGATTTGGAGGCATTTACTTGTATGGGGTGCACGTTGATATGTTCACTAACCATAAGAGCCTGCAGTATGTGTTCTCTCAGAAAAATTTAAATCTGCGTCAGAGAAGGTAGTTAGGGTTATTGAAGAATTATGACATGAGTGTTCTGTATCATCCGGGCAAAGCCAATATTGTGGTTGATGCTCTCAGTAGGTTGTCTATGGGTAGTGTTGCTCATGTTAAGGATGGTAACAAAAAGTTAGCTCAGAAAGTTCATCAATTTTCCCGACTAGGTGTCCGCTTACTCGATTTAGCAGAAGGTAGTGTATGAGTGCAAATTAGGTTAGAATCATCTCTAGTTTTTGCGGTGAAGGAAAAATAGGATAGATATCCCAGTCTAGTTAAGTTGAAAGAATCAATCAGAGGCCAAAAAGTGGAGGTTTTCTTCCAAGGAGGGGTGGTGTGTTGTGTTGTCAGGGTAGATTGTGTGTGCCTGGTGTAGAAGATTTAAGGCAATAAATTCTTGCAAAAATGCATGGTGCACGTTACTCTATTCATCCAGGGGCCACGAAGATGTACTATAATTTGTGGGAGATCTATTAGTGGAGTAGGATGAAGAGAGATATTGCAGAGTTTATAGCTAAATTCTCTATGTGCCAGCAGGTTAAGATTGAGCACCAGAAGCCTAGTGGGTCCATACAGAAGTTCAGTATTCCTACTTGGAAATGGAAGGAAGTTAACATGGACTTTGTGATGGGTTAGCCTCGTACTCGTTATCAGCATAATTCTATTTAGGTTATTGTAGATAGAATGACCAAATCCGCTCATTTCTTGCCACTCTATACCTCTTATTCAGCCGAGGACTATGCCAAACTCTATCTCAGAGAGTTGGTTAGGTTGTACGGTGTTCTCTTATCTATCATCTCAGATAGTGGTACCTAGTTTACCTCTCACTTTTGGAAAGCATTCCAAAGGGTCTTGGTACCTAAGTCCATTTCAGTACAGCTTTCTACCCTCAGACAGATAGTCAAGCAGAATGAACCATTCAGACTTTAGAAGATATGCTGAGAGCATGTGTGGTTGATTTTAAAGGTAGTTGGGATGACCACTTACCTTTGATTGAATTTTCATATAATAACAGCTATTATTTTAGTATCCGTATGGCTGTATTTGAGGCTCTCTATGGTAAGAGATGTAGATCTCCAATTGATAGGTTTGAAGTAGGTAAAACTGTAGTAGTAGGGCTTGACTTGGTGTTTAATGCAATAGAGAAGGTTCAGTTGATCATAGAAACGCTTAGGGCTGCCCAGAGCTGACAGAAATCATATATAGATGTGAGGAGAAAGGATCTTGAGTTTGAGGTCGGTGATTTTGTGTACTTGAAAATCTCTCCCATTAAGGGAGTAAAGAGATTCGGCAAGAAAGGAAAACTCAGTCCCCGATATGTCGGTCCCTTCAGAATACTCATTCATTTAAAAAAGGTAGCTTACGAGCTTGAGTTGCCTTCAGATTTAGCCTCAGCACACCTAGTGTTCTATGTCTCATTATTGATCCAGTTATAGTTGTTCCCTTAGAAAGTGTAGATATTCAGAATAGTCTTTCCTTTGAGGAAGTTCCAGTCGAAAGTCTTGATCATCAAGTTTGTAGACTAAGGAACAAAGAAGTCCCATTGGTCAAAGTTCTTTGGCAAAATTAGTCCGTTGAGGGAGCCACTTGGGAGGCAGAAGCAGATATGGGGACCAAGTACCCTCATCTTTTCTCCGTGAATCCAGATTAAGTATAAGGTACTAATCTTCTTAAGATTTCTCTCTATCATGCTCAGTTTAAGTTACACATTATGTTTATGTTAGTTATGTAATTATGAGTCAGTTTAGTCATACATTCCATGCATCAGATATTCATGTTCAGTGTGTAAGCTTAGTCCATCAATTTTCCCTCAGCTTAATGAGTCTTAGTGTTGTTTGACCAAAGCATACAGATTTCAGTTACTTTAGTATTTCAGTTTACAGATTTTACTCAATTCATGTTATATGTTTGGTCATGCATCCTCAGTATCTACAGATTTTCACGTATCTTCAGTATTTACAGATTTTTATGCACACTCAGTATTTACAGATTTCCACATATTCCCAGTACCTACAAATTCTATGCTCTCTATTCAGTACTCTATGCTTTACATGCATATTCAGTTAATTATTAGTTCTGTTTATGAAACTATGCATATCAGCCTACCTCATTTAGCATACCAGTATATTTAAAGTACTGATTGCATACCTTTTCTTTTGTACTATAATGTATTATATCATAGGTTTTGATGCTCAGTTCTTGGTTCGCGATTTGACTTATCAGATCCTCAACAGTAGCAATGGTGAGTCCTCATAATTCGAGGACAGGCTTACTTTATTCCATGTCTTTATTTAGTAGTTAGTTGGAGTTAGTTGGGGCTTGTCCCATCAACTCACAGTCATTCAGTTTTAGAGGCTTATCAGACATTAGTGCCAGCTATTCAGTATTTAGACATTACAGTTAGTTATCCAATTTATCAGTATTTTATCGGATTCAGTTAGTTATTTCTATAGAATCATATTTTAGTTTTGAATTTAGTTATTAAAACCTTATGGCATGACAGTACTCTTCCGCATTTATGATCATGTTATCCAGTGCTCACAGCAGGTACCAGCTCATGGGTTAGCTTGTGGTCCCTCGATACTGTAAGCACTGTGTGACGCCCAGGGTGTACTCGCGGGGCGTTACGCCCACACGTGGTCGGTTTACTATAATTAATTCAAAATTATTTTATTAAATAAATTGCTAGTGGTCGGTTTTTAATAAATAAATTAATTTTAATAAAATCAACCACAAGTGATTGTTTTTTTATAAATTAATTAATTATTTTTAATAAAACTGACCACATGTGGTCGGTTTTGTATTTAAATTAATTAATTAATTTTAATAAAATTGACCACTTGTGGTCGGTTTCTTTTGAATTTTTTTAAAATCTTTTTTTAAATAATATTAAATTATATATATATATATTTATATATTTTAAAAAAAAGACCACACGTGTTAGGTTTAAAAAAAGCTTCCACGCTTTTTCCGACCACGCGTTTTGGTAAGTTTTTTGGTCACAAATGCAGGAAAATCAACCACATGTGGTCGCTTTTTGTGGTCAGTTTTTCTATTTTTTTAGTAGTGATGTAATGGAAGTATTGCAAGAGAAATGTACAAATATACAAATACAAAAATAATTGAAAAGAAGTGACGCAAATTTTTGTAAAAATATATATACCACATAATGTTATGATCAAGATTATAAAAAGAAACAATATAAGACATCATTCAGAAGAGATTATCGCCCAAAAGATTACTGTCCTAGGAAAGTGTATTACCTAAGAAAATCAGAAGCAAGAAAACTATATCTAAATACGCAGAAACCTGTAAGAAAATATAATACAAATAGGACTTACAAAAATAGACTAGAATGTTTTACTTGCGGAAGTATAGACTATTTAGTAAATATTTGCCCAAAAAGAAATAATAGTAGGTCAAGAAATGCACAGTTAATAGAAGATGTAAATGAAAATTTAATAAATGTAGATGAATTTATGTCAGATAATGAAAGTATATATTCCATAATGATTATGGAAGCATTTGAAGAAGATAAACAAGATTCTTCAGATACTGAAGGTAAAGAATTTATAAATGAAATAGGAATAGCAAAAATAAATTTAGACAATCATGGCTTAGTAAATATTATACAAGATTGCGAACATGAGTTTGAAAAAGGTAAAGGACTAGATAGTAACTAGTATTTTAAATATGGATGGTTCCCGAGTAAAAATAAAAGAGCAAAATATAAAAAATGTTATATAGAGGGATGCATAGCTTGTATAGAAAAGATCTTAGAAGTACAAATGCCAGAAAATAGTGTAGTTACAGAGAATTTAAACAGACATGATCCAATGACTAATTTAACAAAAGAAAAATTATTACAATTAGAAGAAAGAATAAGTAACCTAGAAATAAGAATGAATACAATTGAGAAACAAAAAGGGGTAGTTAAAGAAGAGGGACAATTAGAAATAGAACTATTGAATAGGCCATTTGAAGAGATAATAAATAATAAACACAAAAAGAAAAAATTAATGAAAATATCATTCAAAGGAATGATATGTAATGAGGATAAAAAGATTAGTACAGTTAAAGTCTTAACAAGAATAAAAATTCAAGATTATGAAGTAGAAACGTTAGCCATAGTAGATTCAAGATGTACAAAAAGTATATCAAACAACAGAATTTTACCACCTAGAGTAAATAAAGAATTACCAAAGCCACAAGAATCTATGCAAATGGATGGAACCTTTAATACTTACACAAAATATATATACCTAGAGCAAAAATAAGTTTTGTAAACACTTGCGAGAAATTCTACACACCGACATACAAACTTGATGGAATACTAGTAAGAGACAAGAATATTAGAGCAGATTTTGTATTAGGATTAGATTTTATAGTACAAAATAGCAGAGGTTGTCTGGTCACTAGAGATTGGATAATTTTCACTACCAATATCACTCAGTCACCGATAATAACACAACCTACATTAACTCAATACTGATATCTTAAGGATGGATCAGAAGAAGATAACCCAAATAACTTGAATAAATCAAATAGAATAAAACCCGATAAATCACTGGAATGTGATAAAGGGGAAAACTGCACATGCAAAGACAATAAAAAGGTAACAATGTATGAAGAACTTCAAAATTTAGGAAATTCTAATCAATTAGAAAAGGAATACACTTTAATAAAAAAATACAAATTTATACAACTTTAAGAAAGAAATGCAACAGATTGGAGTGATAAAAGATCAAAAGGATCTAGAAAAAATAATACAAATTCTAGAAGAATTAGAAATAATTGGAGAAAAACTCTTGTAGAAATAGGACTCTGACTAGATCACCTGTAAGTTAGAAATAATCAATTCAGAGTATACCATAAAAACAACATCTATAGAAGCCACAAATGAATATCTTAAGGATTTTGAAATACAAATCAAAGAACTATTAGACTTAGGAATAATTAGAAGATCTAAATCAAGACATAGATCAACAACCTTTATGGTAAGGAACCATAGTGAAGTAATACGAGAAAAAACAAGAATGGTAATAGATTATAAGAGACTTAGTGATAATACTACCATGGATGGATATAAAAACAGAACTAATAAATAGAATACAAGAAAGAAAGGTATTCAACAAGTTTGACTGTAAGTATGGATACTGGCAAATTAAAATGCATGAAAATAGCATTGAATGGACAACCTTCACATGTCTAGAAGAATGTTTTGAATGGCTAGTTACGCCATTTGGGCTAAAGACAGCACCACCAATCTTCCAAAGAAGAATGGATGGTATTTTTGGGAGCTATACAAACTTTATAATAGTTTATGTAGATAATATTCTAGTTTTCAGTAAGAATATGTGAGAACATTTAGGACATTTAAAGCAAGTCTTTAAATTATTTGTAGATAATGGAATTACAATAAGTAAAAAGAAAATGGAACTATGTAAAAATAGTATCAACTTTCAAGGAGTAGTCATTGGAGACGGCAAAAAAAAGTGACAACCGCATATAGCTAAAAAAGTTCTAGAAATTCCAGACAAATAAGATAAAACTAAGGATTTACAAAAGTTTTTTGGATTACTAAATCGTGCTAGAAATTTTATTAAAGATTTTGGGAAAGTAGCAGGGCCACTATATTCCAAAACTGGATCTACGGGCCAAAAGACTTTTAATATTGAAGACATAAAATTAGTGAAAAAACTTAAACGCATGATACAAGATATCCCAGACTTGGCCATGCCGTTAGAAACAGATTATCTAATCGTTGAAACGGATGGAAGCCTCGATGGATGGGGCAGTGTTAAAGGCAAAACCTAATAAATACAATGATAAAAAGGATGAAAAATTTGGTCTTATAAAAGTGGTAAGTATAAAGAAAAAGTTAATATGAGTAGTATAGACGCAGAGACATTAGCGGTAATCTACAGTCTAAACAGTTTTAGACTTTCATATTGAACAAGCCTGAAATCTTAGTAAGAATAGACTGTGAGGCTATAATAAAATTCTATCAGAAAATAAAAGAAAAGAATAGTAGTAAACGAAGGTGGTTGAATTTTCAATATGCCACTTCAATTTATAACATTGTGTTAGAACATATTAAAGGTAAAGATAATAACTTAGCAGATCAGCTTATTGGACTGATTATATGAACCAACTAACGATTCTTGTTTCAGTATGCATGCAGGAAAAGGAAAATACAAGGATGAGGCCTCGCCTTCTCAAGACAAATATCTAAGGACTTTGTTAAGTAATACTCATTTCAGACCACATACATTGTTAGAACATGAAAAACTGGAAAGGATGGTTTTTGAACTGCATAGCTTGATAAGTTATGAGCCATCTAACTTGACTTTAAGACTAAAACTACATGTGTCGGTAGACAAGAAGCAAATATTCTCAATAAACAACCTGTGGATGTCTTATAATAAGATACCCATAGATAAGAGCTATTTTATTTTAGTTCTTAATGCTTTAAGTTATTATTTCACCGAAAAGAATTCAACTAATAGATTCAGATTCTATGTTTTTATTAGAGGACAAACACAAGGAGTATTCCGACTTGGATAGAATTAGTAGACTCTATTAAAAATTAGACAACACCTCATTTTAAAGGTTTCAACAACCTCACTGAAGCATTGGAATATGCGCGAGGAAACTTAGGGCCAAATTACTATATTTTTCCAGCACTAAGACTAAATATAAAAGAAGTTCCTCAATATAATATCAGGAAAGACACCGATAAAATAATTTTTTGCGATCATTGTTCGGTAATGACCGAAGCTTTCAAAAGACCAAATCATGCTAATGAGACTTTCAGACAAGAAAATAAAAGCCTTGTAAATGAGAAAAAACAAATGACAGACAAATATGTATTTTACAAGATTGCATTAAAATCCATCATTATGAGTTATCTCAGCAGACCCAGCAGACCTATGGGACTCAATAAATGGTTGTTCTAAAGAGTTCATCATCCCTTTCAAAAATGGATAAAATGGGTGTGCATTCCCCAATGAATGTAGAAAGACCCACTGTATCGGGTAAAGATACAGCTACTCCAGTTCAAATTGTAACTGGTAAAGACAAATCAAATTCGTTGATGGATGATATTTTGTCAAAAAGCATAGGGAGAATTCTCCCCGCTAGTTTCTAGATTGCTAAGACACATGAAGAAGTTATTTCTACTCAAGAAAAAAGTAAAAAGGGTTCTTATCTATGAATAAAGAAAAATGATAAAAAAATATATACAAAAAATAGTAGCAGACACAATCAAAAAATTGTTAGAGAACAAACTAAAGAAATGGTTTCAGAAAATCCGGAGCCAGAATTAAGGCCCAACATTTCTTTAACACTAAATCTAGAGACAAGATCAAGACTTTCATATTCAGTTAATGAAGACTATGATCCTACGTTAGACCAATTTTCCCAAAATCCTAATGTAGATGACAACTCAGGAATGAGTTTTTCTTTGATAGCTTTACACAATTTTGATATGTAAGCAATAACAATATTTACAAAAGATAAAGGACCATAGACGTAAGCAATGATGCAATAAATAAATAATTGGTGTCAAGTGAAAGACAAGTGGATGGATATTAATTAAAGAAGAAACTTGGCCGTGTGACTATGGGACCCACAAAGTGTACCCGTTATGCTAAAGATTCTCCAACACATTTTGAAGTCCGCATTTGAAATCCGCAGATGCCTATGAATATCAGAACCTTAAAACTTACCAACAGAGAACAAGAGTAGAGAAGAGCGAAAGAAGAGAAGTTATAGAGAGATAGTAAGCTTAAGAATCTTTATTTTCCCAGTTTATTCAGAGTTTGTTAAAAAAAAGAGTGTGTGAGCAAGAGTTTGTGTAGTTTTCTTCTACCAGCAGCTGTAAGTTTTCAAGGGACTCCCGAAAGGGAAACCTCACTTCGTCCTAAGACATGTAAGTAGTTACTATTAAGATCACTGTAATTTTCTCCCTTATATGTAAATTATGTTTGTGACAATCAATATGATATCTGTAAATTGGTTGTAAATTATTCTATGAATATACTTTAAATATATGGTTAATATCTTAGTGTTTAGCAAGAATGATGGATTAATCTGTAAATTTATAGGGAATTAAAAAGTCCGACAAAGATTTGAAAGGACTGTTGTGTTATCCTAGGGCGTGATAAAAAAAAGGGATTGCTAAATACCTAAAACTGGAGAGAAAGAGATGAACGGAGTATAAGTAAAGAGTGTTTTTGGGAGAAAACATACTTTGATTTTGATAATTTCACTACTACTCATAACTAAGGACAACAAAAGAGGGTGTACTGAGTAGGAATCTGCTTTAAACTTGCTTATATCTGCTTATCTGCTTTCATTTATCTATCAGTTTATTTTAACTTTATATATATATATATATATATATATATAGATAGATAGATAGATAGATAGATATACACATACATACATATATACATACATACATACATACATACATACACTAATATAGAATAGATGTGTACTCATATACATAGTGTATATATGAACCAACACATAACAAACATATATACATATGTATATGTGTACCAAAATAGAACAAAATCGTATACATATATAGTTATACAAAAATATACATATACACATCAGAAACATACATCCAATAGATTCATAACTATATAAGATATATAAATGAAAAAATATATAATGCATAACCACATACAAAAATCTACGTAAATTAGACTAAATATAATTAAATTGCCTATATAAAACTATCAAACTCATTAGAATTGGATCAAATACCCAATTATAAAAATAATTTATCAAGATTTATTCTGTGAAATTAACACTAATATACAATTCAATTTTCAAATTTTACATTGTATTCTATAAGATTTCAAGAAAATTGAGATGAAGCAGAAACATTACATTTAATCGGAGTTATAGGCTCAATACCTCTTGTCAATCATTAATCAAATCTATAAGTTCAATACCTTTTGTTAATATCCTATATGAATTTTTTTTTTAATCCATTTGAATCAAGTTAATTGATAACTTGAAGAAAACGTAAAAAAAAAAAAACACCAAATTAGGAAAATTGCTCAGAGACTTAAAGACTAATAGATGAAGTAAAAGTTAAAAAAAAAATCGAATGTATATACACGAAACCCTACAAGAGTACTTCAAAATCTTAAATGAATATCCAAGTGAAAGTTTAGGAAGGCAAATTGTGTTTGAATTGGGAGCAAATTTTTCTTTAAAATTATCTTTAAGTGAGAGAATCGTGAAATGGCTAAGTGTGAGTAGGGTGTAAAGGTTTGAGCTGCCACGTTAGCCAATTATATAAGAAAGGGTGTATGAAAAATTAATGAAGTGAGAGAATCCTGTATTGGGTATGTACATTGGGCATAATATTTGGGGAAAATGACACTCTACAACACCTTTTAAAATAATTAGTCAAAGTTTGAAAACTTTTCAAAAAGTGGTCAGTCAGATATACTATTTTCTCTTTATAGTCATTTCCTAATTTGGGTCCTTTTGGCCTACGTAATTCATATACAGTCCATTTACAATACTCATGCAGTCTATATAGAATACTGATACAACATTCAACTTGGGCAATTCGACCCTTTTAAAAATATTTTAATTTGTTTTGCTATACATTTTTTAACTGAGTAAATATTATGCTATTTTTTATTGTTTCGAAATAATAATTAAATTATATAAAAATGATATAATTGTTAAATAGGAAATGTATCTATATAAGATATATGTATAGAAATTGTATAGTTCTATCAAATATGTATATGTATAAAATGTATATAAAAAATAGATAGAAAGTGTATGAAAATTATATAATTGTTGTATAAAACGTGTAGAAAAAAATGTATAGTTATTATATAAATTGTGTATCAAAATTGTATAATTTTCGTATAGAATATTTATATGTATAAGATTTGTATAGAAACTATATAGAAGGTGTGTAAAAACGGTATAGAACAAGCGAGTAAATTGAAATGGCTAGAAAGTGAAATTTAAATTTCAAGGTCATTTTCATGAAAATGGTTTAATTTGAAGTGTCGTTTTTTTCCTCTCCCCTAATATTTGTATATGAGGGCCCAAATAAAAAAAGTTATAAAACTAACAAATAACCATTTAAGGTAATTTTTTTAAACCTTAATGATACCACGTAACTAAGGACTTATTTTAGGTATATTATGCAATTTTTCCTTCATTTGTTTATTGAACATTCATGTTGATAGCCCAAGAAATCTCCAAGTTCAAAACTTTCTTCATAATAAGGAAATCAATTTCTATGATCTGTGGAAATAACTGATTATTCCTACAGAATTCTTTATTAGCAGAGAGAAATCTTGCATCTCAATTGTCAAGACCATTTTTGGGCTTCTCTTCATAGAGGTGGTTGCGTTGTTAATTAAATGAATTATTAACAAAGTCTACATCCGCAAGAACATAATTAGAGTGTCTTTATTTTAGACAAAGACATTCCTACTGTCCCTACCGTTATATACACTTACTTTCCGTAATGTAAAATCTTGTGAAAATACTGACTTCCTCTCTTCTTGTTTCCCATTAGACACGTGGGCATTCAAATATACAACATACTATATGATATAGTTGATAAAAAGAGTATTCAGTTATCATCACCTACGGGAGTCTTTGTTATTTAGACCTTTGAAGCCTATTTTTTAATTAAATAGACCCTAAGTTTTTTTATTTGGAGAAATGACCCATTTTGTGAATTATTTAATTTTTTTGTGATTTAAATTTTTTTATAAGTTTTAATAACTACAAACTAGTCCATAAAGGACACGTAAACAGTAGAAATAAAAGGGGAAAATTCCACCAAAAATTCTTTCGCGAGAATTTCTTAGCGGGAGTTCCTCCTCTCTTTCTTCTTCCACCCTCAATCCATTCTGAATATATATAATATGAAGGGAGTCATTGAGATACTAAAGCTCTTCTTATTTTGGTGAATTCAATAAGTTTTTCAAAGTTTTGAAGAAGGTTTGAAGGAGAAAAAAGCGAGAAAAGCTACAATCAAGTTAAATCAAATTAAGGTCTGTTTCGAAGTAGCATCAACTTGAGATTGTTCTAACATTCTATCAAGACCTCAAATTGAAGGTACACTGACAATTTCTCTATTTCTATAGAGTTCTATGCAAATGAAGTTGGTTTGTTATAAACAGATCAATAATCGGTCCGACAGATATTATATCAGTCTATAGCAGAACAATTGTAGTAATTAGTTCGATAGATTAATCATTTGTCGTTTTTATTTTGATTTTTATATTTACAATAATGTTTCACTTTACTAATTTTAAATTATATATTGTAGGTAAAAAAACATGAAAAAAGTTGTCTTACTTGTTGATTATTTTGGAAAGTGGGAGGATAATAAGATATCTTGGAGATGGAATTCTCAGAATGACACGGTTAGAACAATGCTTGTAAGTGGTGATGTTACATTTGATAAGTTTATGGAAACTATCATCAGAAGAGGTGAACTGAGCTGCGGACATGACCGTATTTGTGTCAAGTATATGACCAATGCAGGAGCTTTTTCGAGGGACAAAGCACCACCCATTGAGATAATGAACGTTGAAGATGTTCAAATTTATTTGAATGATATATATGGTGAAGGTGGTAGGCCAATTTTAAGAGTTTCCTCAATAGAAAAATCTTTGAAAAACGGTTGTGGTTTGAGCAACCACTAATCTGAGGATGTTCTCTCGAGCCGAGTTGAGAAAGAGGTTCTACGTGATAATGAGGATGTTCTCCCTTGCCAAGTTGAGAATGACATTTCACTTGATAACGAGGATGTTCTCCCTTGTCAAGTTGAGAGAGATGATCCACTTGATAATGAGGTTGATGTTCAATTGCCTGAACCATTAAAAGATGCAACGATTAGATCACATCATAGCTATATTTTCTCTGATGGTTCAGGTTTTCGTAAAGGATATCGATTTCTGAATAAAGAAGATGTAGTGACAAAACTTAATCTTATCGCAATCAGAAAGGGTTTTGAATTTACCACAAAAAAATCTAACAAATCATTGTTAATTGTTGTCTGTATCGAGAAAAGTTACAAATGGAGGGTTCATGTTGCTAAATTTCTCAATTCAGATACCTTTCGTATCACCAGGTATGCACCTAATCACTCATGTGACTTAAGGTCTATAACTGGAAGATATAAGTATGCTTCTGTAAAAGTAATTGCAGAGCTTATCAAAGAGAGATTCAGAGAAGGAAAAGATCCTATACCGAATAAAATAAAGAACATTGTGAGTATAGAGTTGGGTTGTGATGTTAGTTACTGGACATGTTGAAAGGCCAAACAACTTGCACAAAATATGATATGGGGAACACCTGAACACGGCTATACAAAATTAGAAGCATATTGTTACGAGATCAAAAAAGCAAATGAAGGTATCTTTACAGCTTTGGAGGTTCAAGAAGGCAGATTTTTGTACCTTTTTGTTGCATATAGACCATGAATAAGAGGATTTAAGAACATAAAAAATGTCCTCGCTATTGATGGAACTTTCTTGACGGGTCAATTTGGTGGTGTAATACTAATTGCAAGTGGACAGGATAGTAAAAATCAAATATATCCTGTAGCTTGGGCAATCGTTGACTCCAAGAAAGAACTTTCTTGGATTGGTTTTTTGGCCAATTAGTCAATGTTGTGCCAAATACTTTTGAGTTGTCCATCATATCAGATAGAAATCCAAGCATAAAGAAAGCGGTTGCTATAGTTTACAATCAATCTCATCATGGAGTATGTACAAGGCACCTTGGTAAAAATATTCGTACAAACTATCATGTTGGTTCTTCAGTCCTTAGTTTATACTATCTTGCAGCAAAATTATTTTGAATCGAAGAATTCAATGAGTATTTAGAAGAAATCGACGAAAAGGGTATGGTAATGTTGTTGAGTACCTCGAGAACGTTATTGGTTTCAAGAGATGGAGTAGAGCTCATTTTCCTGGACACAAGTACGATTCATGACCACCAATATTGTAGAGTCTGTTAATGCTAGACTTGTAACAGAAAGAGAACTTCCCATCATTTCTTTATTTAAAGAAATTCAAAGGTTGTTATGTAGATGGTTTCATGAGCGTCGTGGTCTAACATTGTCTATAAATAACTATTTAGCTCCAGCAGCAAATGCTTTAGTGAGAGAAACTAGACGTGAAATAGCAGACAAATTATCTGTACACCAACTTCATGTGAATGAGTTTATTGTTCAAGGGGATAGTCAAGATACAAGAGTTAACGTCAATGCCAAAACATGCACTTGTAGGGTGTGGGATCTTCAGCAATTGCCTTGTACTCATGCATTAGCAGCACTCAGAGCTCAACGATTTCCAAACTATGGTGAAAGAGTTTACAATGTATGTTCACCATATTATTCAGCAGACTTCCATAAATTGGCTTATTCAGAAAATATAAATCCTGTTCCTCCAGAAAAGCAATAGGACTGGGTCAGAGAAAGTATAATTAATCCACCCCTTGTGAAGCGTAAGAGAGGTCTAAGAAAAAAATAGGTTCCAACTGTTGGTGAAGTTGTCATTCTAAAGCATAACAAGTGTTCTATCTGCAAGCAAGTGGGCCACAAAAAGACTACTTGTCCCGATAAATGTTCTTGAACTCTAAATATGTAACTAGAAGTTCTTTAATATAGAATACTAACTATTTTGTGGGTGAGTTAATTGTATTACTCCTTATTAACCAAATTTCAAGTTAGTCATTTTGTAAATTCTATTATTGATTTTAACATATATACTCGACACATCTCTTATAACAGACAACTTACAAATCTATCCGACAGGTTATACACTTGTGGGCGATTAGACGAAAGAAAATATGACGTACATTCACTTTGACCAAAACTAAAGCAATTATATGATATACTATAGGGTATCTCAGGCTTATAAACAAGAATACCAAGAATTCATTACCATATGCAAAGACGCCACTTCTCTCATAACAGACAGATTAGAAATCTGTCCGACAGATTATATACTTGTGGGCGATTATACTTAAGAAAACATGACGTACATTCACTTTTACCAAAACTAAAGCAATTATATGATATAATAAAGAGTATATTGGACTTATAAAAAAGAATACCAGAAATTCATTACCATATGCAAAGATGCCACATCGCTCATGACAGGAAGATTAGAAATCTGTCCGACAGATTATACATTTGTGGGCGATTAGACGAAAGAAAATATGACATACATTCACTTTTACCAAAACTAAAACAATTATATGATATACTAAAGAATATCATGAACTTATAAACAAGAGAACCAAGAATTTCATTACCATATGCAAATACGCCACATATTTCATAACAGACAGATTAGAAATTTGTTCGATAGATTATACACTTGTAGGCGATTATACTTATGAAAATATAACGTACATTCACTTTTACCAAAACTAAAGCAATTATATGATATAATAAAGAGTATATTGAACTTATAAACAAGAATACCAAGAATTCATTACCATATGCAAATACGCCACATATCTCATAACGGACAGATTACAAATCTTATGAAAATATGACGTACGTTCACTTTTACGAAAACTAAAGCAATTATATAATATAATAAATAGTATATTGGAATTATAAAAAAGAATACCAAAAATTCATTACCATATGCAAAGAAGCCACATCTCTCATAACAGATAGATTAGAAATCTGTCCGACAGATTATACACTTGTGGGAGATGGTACAAAAGAAAATTTGACGTACATTCACTTTTACCAAAACTAAAACAATTATATGATATACTAAAGAGTATCTAGGACTTATAAACAAGAGCACCAAGACCATATGCAAATACGCCACATATCTCATAGCGGACAGATTATAAATCTATCCGATATATTATACATTTGTGCGCGATTAAACAAACGGAAATATGTACATTCACTTTTATAAAAAATAAAGCAATTATATGATATATTAAAGAGTATATTGGACTAATAAACAAGAACACCAACAATTCATTACCATATGCAAAGATGCCATATCTCTCATAATAGATAGATTAAAAATCTGTTCGACAGATCATACACTTATGGGTGATTGTACAAAGTAAATATGAGGTACATTCACTTTTATCAAAACTAAAGCAATTATATGATATAATAAAGAGTATCTTGGACTTATCAACAAGAACACCAAAAATTCATTACTATATGCAAAGATATCATATCCCTCATAACAGACAGATTGCAAATCTATCTGACAGATTGTTAACTAATCAGACCAACCCATAGTTTGTATGAGAAATACAATTTTTTTTTTTAACAAAATTACAAACTATCAGTGTCAATCTTTTTTTTTCTTGTATAAGTCTTCACATTTTTTGGAGCCTCCATTACTTTCTTTTTTCCAACCTCTGTTTCATAAGGAAAACTGTATTTCGGTTTAGTTTTTCTAGCTCGTTTCGATCTTGTAGTGCCTTCTTCCGCAAATTTAATAGCAGCATCTTTCTCAACTACATTGTTTCCTTTCTTTTCATCCTCAACAGCTACCGTTTTTTCCAATTAATTTATTTGTTCATCATCTACCGTAAAATCAGACTTCTTTTTTGCTTAAATTTTCTACTTGAACACGCAATTCATCTACTATATCAGTCAACTTGTCAACTTTAACATCTAAACCATCCATTCTATCATGCAGCTTCTTGTCCTGAACTTTCATCTCATCGAGCATCTCTTCACAGAATTTAACAAGTTGAGAAAGTTTGTTCAATACATTAGTATCTTCAGTAACTCTCATTGAAGGTTGTCTTCTAAAACTAGTTTCATGCCTTCCATGATCCACAACAACAGAAAATTCAGGCCTTTCGAGGAAATACTTGATCAATTGTGTCATACCATCAACTGCTTTTGTTAACCGATCAATATTCTCATCCACTTCATCTTCCAAATTCTCCCAATTAATCAAATATTTTTTTTTAACTCAAAAGTGGTAGGAACTAGAGTAGGATGCACCATAACCTACAAGAAAATAAATTGTTGAATAGAATTAAAATAATAAAACTTTTAAAATGAAATACTGCACCACACCCAAAGAACTTAACTATATACCTCTTTGTTTTGTATTGTTAATAGCACAGTATGATAATCAGGGGGTGTTCTCTTTTTACCATACCATCGAATCAATCTTGGAAATAATAAACAGGGAGATTTTGTTAATGGTTGTCCAAAAGCTTCTCCTAGTATAGGAATCGCTTCAAAATCCCACACCTGTATTGAAAATTAAAAGTTAAAAATTTCATATTGATACATAATTCAATATTTATCTCATTATAAATAATTTAAACTTACCATGAAAGCCTAGGAAAATCCTTGCAATCCATAACCTTTAGATTTAGATTTATTTTTCTTTCATTGTGTAGACTTTTTCTTCTAGTTTACATCTAAGAGGGGCTCAATTGTCATCTCAAAAGAACGTCTACCCCAAGGATATGCATTAAAGCAATCCCAATTTGTCACCATTTGCATCATCTCAATATCAACAATTCGCTTGGATCACCAGCACATAAAAAAGAGTGAACAGACCACACCATAGTAATCTTCAACTTTGTTTGAGCGTCCAATCTATTACTTTCCATCTTTTTCTTCAAATCACTTCCAATTAGATTACTATCCTTATTCATCACTACACCTAAAAAATCTTTTGCCTTCTTTTCCTCGTATAAAGCCTTATTAGGGGGATATTTTCCACAATTCAATCCGGTAATCATAGCGAACTCCTTCATACCAAATCGAATTGGCTTCCCTTCAATTATGAACCATACCTCTTTTTTCTTTGAGCTTGAAACACGATGTTGTAGAAGATAATGTACGATCTGACCACAAAATTTTTTGTGCCAATTGTCTAACTTCACCTTTAATAAGCAATCAAAACAACTATCTATAAATCAATCGTACACTTTTGCCTTCATCAATTTCTTCTTTATATTTTCAACAACATCCCACCTTGATAAAATGGACATAAGTGCATCAAAGTGGTCTTCGTCATCTAACTCCTTACTCAAATAATATTGGGAGAAGTCTATCGAGGTTTTACATTCAGGTATCACTAATGTATCATTCTCCTCAGTAGACTCATTTCCGTCGCTCGATGCCTCCAAAGACTGATCCCTTTCACCGGATAGATCATATTCCTAAAGATAATAATGTAAACAAAGTTCATATCAAATTAATGAAAAAAGGAAACTCAAAATTATTATCTATGATCCTTTTTAAGTTGTGAGATTACTCTTCAATGTCATAACTATCTCTCCCTTCAATATTTAAGTTGCAATGTTTAAAAATAAACAAGATTAACCTGATTTTCCTCGAGCTCGTAATCAACATTTTTTGCATTGAATTTTCTCATGAGTTCTTGACAAAGAACAAATAAAATCTATTCAGAAAAAAGTACAACAATGAGTTAATTCAAGATGAATGAGTATTACTTTACAAAAAAGAACATTCAAGAAATAATGCATTTTTAATTAAAAAAAATTGAGAAAAGAGACAGAAGGAACCTGAAACGTGCGATGTCTGATGAGGGTAAAAAATCGTCTCTGTAGTACAGTATTAGAAGGGGACAACAATTTGAAGTTAGTATAGAAGAGGGAGAAAGTTAGGGTTTTAGTTACCTTTATCTACAAATAGGTTCCATACTCTTTAATATATTACTATGATCCACTTTTTAATTAAATTATTTCTTTTTTTAAATTTTTAAATGGTAAAAAGACTGGGGTCATTTCTCTAAATGAGAACTTAAAGTGGCTTATCAGCCAAAATTTCTCATCACCTACTGCATACTTGAAACTTACTCCTGTGGGACTTGTACCAATCCAACGAAAAATATTTCACTCTGACTAAATAGAAACAATTATGAATTCATAGCTATAACTGACCAGCGTGGGTAAAAATGGTGGGAAAAAATCTAGGTAATTTCTTTTCATTTGCTTAAATTACTTGGGATAAATTTGTGGTCCGGCCTTTCTCCAAATTCCGTGTATAACGAGAGTTTTAGTGCACTGAGGCCTTGAATCTACCTGTGATAAAATTAACTAATACATGTACTAGTGGATGTAACTAGTATTCAGTTCGCATAATTATGGTATGCGCAAGTTGCTCCATACACAACAACAGTTGCTTTTGTTTTTGGCTCTCAATCTTAAAGAAAAAAGAGTAGGATATATGAATCCTTACCATCTATGTCACACCATTTAAACTCGTCTGCTTTCAATATTATATGGAATAAAAATTTAAATAAAATGCAATAAAAGCTCTTTAATCTTTCTACAAGCATAGATTTGGTGGAGTACTAAATAACTCCTGTACTAGAATATCGAACCTAAAGCATATGTACTTACATGACCAAACCTTAATTCTAACTAAATACTACATAGATCTTGCTTCGGACACCCCATTATTATAACAAAAGTGAATTAAAAAAAAAACACTATTATTCACAAAGCAAACCTAGTAGAAGTCTATTGGTAACAATTACTTATGATGATAACCAAATGATTAATTTTCTTAGAAAAGTTTTAACTAATATTTGTGTCTGTTGCAATGTCATTTGTCAAAGTGTCATGATCTTTTAACACTGAAGTATGAACGTTGTAATGTTACACTCAAGTTTGAGGCAGAAAAATATGAAGACTCACCAAACATTGCTTCAAGACTCAGAAAGGCAAACAACAATATAAAAGACAGCCATATATTTCTTCTTTGGGTACCAACTAACCAGTTGGCAAATAACAACCCCATAATTTCTGATTTCTCATACAGCATCATATGTAATTTGAAGTTTTATTGAAGATCTTTGAGACCAATTTTCAAAGGAAAAATATATGAGGACTTATTTGATCACTTAGTTGGCCTTTTTGTGTTTTTTCTCTTATGCAGGTAAACTTGCAGTACTTTTTTTTATTCTTGTCTTTTTTTTTTTTTTTTTTTAAAAAGTGGTGTTTTTAATTAAACTAGCTAGCTAGCATGCGTAATTTTGCAGGAACCTATGATCCATTGGATCCCAATGGAAATATCACCATCAAATGGGATGTCATGTCCTGGACTCCTGATGGCTATGTTGTATGTTCCCTTCTCCAAATCTCAGTTTATTCTTTCTTTTGCATTATATATTTAGTTATCTATAGTTTAAAGAAAAAAAAAATGATCTTTTAAAAACTAATAACTTATATTTAACTTATCATACGATAATTAATCTCGAGATTAGTTATCCCGGGATTACCTAGGGTAACTTATCGCACCATGCATATGCGATAACTTATCCCATCACTATGGTGTAAATGATGGGATAAGTTTTCCCGGTATTGACTAATACCTCCAACCAAAAATGGGATAAAATAATCCTTTATATTATTCGGGGACTACATGTCCCTTATACCTCACACCAAACGAAGGGTTGTTTGATCCATGAATAAGTTATACTAAAATTATAATGTGACAAATATAATACAACGATTAAATAAAGCACTTATGTAGTTGATAGATTTTTATTGTTATGATTTTAATCTATTGAGATATTCATGATATGATATAAAATATGCGTATAGTTAAATAGAATTGTATACACTCTACTTTTTTGATCCCACTTTGTGGGAGTATACTAGGTATATTGTGGTATTTTGGAGAAAAGTTTGGGGAACGACAAATATCTTCTTTGTTGCATTATCCCTGGATTAGTAATTTTGTATTGTCATCCCATATAGATGTAATATAAAAATAGTACTATCATAATTGTGGTATACGTAACTTTGGATTGCTAATCTCAATTTAAAATGGATATAACAATGTCAAGCGTTATCCTGAAATTATAATCTGTTTGTCCTTGTAACCAAATGACTCCTAGGTATTAAAATTCTTTTACACTACATGTGTTTCTTTTATAAGTTGTAATAGGTTATCTCCCCCCCATTTTCTAGGTTATTGATGCTACATTTGAAGTTACAACCAGTTATTTTCTGGAATTAAGTTGCATCCTTAACACAACTAGTTTAAGTTAATTTGTGATAATAGGTTATTTGTCATTATCAGGTTACCAATAAATGATTATCATAGAGATTTGTTAGTAAATTACTTATTAAAGGAATTGATTCTGTCAATATTTATTATATAGCCGGTGCATATGCAGCACAAACTTGTTATCTTTTAAATAATTGGATAGTGTTATTTTCGTTGTTAGTATATAGAAACTAAACTTATTATTTCAAGCAATTTTATTTCCAAGGGATAGTCCTAGGTGATGGTACTGATAAATTTTGAACTCATGTTTTCAAAAGTGCAATGAACTCATATTTTCAAAAGTGCAATGAACTCAATAAAAAGTTAAACGACGGAACAGATCAGTCCAATCTATATCCTACATTCGCCTTTGCTCTTAGGCTGTGGTAACTATGAACAATTTCCAAGTGAATTTATTAAATATCCGCACCCCAAATCTATTAAATATCCGCACCCCACTACAATTGGTATCAGAGCCCAGTAATTCACAAGATACGGAAGTAAGATATATGTTAGAGTTATTAGATTTAGAAATTAGAGTTAGAGTTATTAGAATTTACCTATAAATTATTAAATTAATTATGCGAAGACCATTTAAAAATAGAAAAGCTTTTAGAAAAATTAAAGA